>NC_140489.1:87072947-87280447 GCF_964271855.1 Acomys minous
AAGAGAGGACAGAATACTGGGACTCCCTAACAACTCCCTAACAAGCATTTCTTGAATATTTCTAAACCTAGAAAGAAAACAAGTTGGACCTACAAAAGAAAGGCAGAGGGGAAAAGAAAAAGATGATTCATCTTGAAAAACCCCTCAGCCTTCACTTCCTACCGTGGGGCACTTGCTGCACCCTTACTGTGATCGACTGTGTTATTTTAATGTCATCATTCTTTCTCTTTTTCTCTCTTTGATCCAGAGATTAGCTGAGCGTATTCTGTGTTGCCCACATCCTGCCCACATCCTTTTATCTAAATGTCTTCAAGGTCTCACAATGAGGTACCAGCAACTTCTCTAAAACACCTTTTGTCTTTTTCTGGGCCAGCCTTTCTGGCAACATCTCTTGTCATTGCAGATGCTAAAAGCACTTTCCTCTTTTTGCCACTGTTAGTGTCACAGAGCTGAGCAGGCAGAAGCAATCTTTACCCTTGGAATGCTAGCATTTTAGTCGGAGAGTCAACTGATAGAAAAGTAAACTCAAGCTGTAATCAGGGAGCAATGCAGGCCTAGCCCAGAATTCTGGTTCACAGGGTGGTCTAGATCCAGAATAGTGAGAAAGGAAAAGCTACGTGACAGTTTATAGCAAGAACGCGCCAGAAATGATTGAAACTACAAAACAAAAACAAAAACAAAAACAAAGACAAACTCTGAACAAGGGTCCAAGTTTGACATACTCAAAACATCCAAGCATCCAAGGGTCATCACACATGAATGAAGTACAAACAGAAACCTCCAGAAGAGGGGGAAGGGGGGGCAACAGTCTGGGAGCAGATCTCTCAGGGACTCACTAACCTGTGCAAGGGAACCTCGCAGCTGCGCAGCGGAGGCAGGGCGCTGCCCTAGTGATGCAGGAAGAAGAAATGACTTACATTTTTGGCTGTTGGGTCAGTGCTGCTGAGAAACAAACAACCTGGTTCCAACTTCTGCTGCTGGTGAATCAACACCATTGCCATGTTGGTTCTGCGGAGTTAGAGGGGGCCATTAGGACACTATTCAAAATTCCATTTTTAATAGATTTCTGATCCTAAAAAAAAAGAAAGAAAGAAAGAAAGAAAAGAAAAAGAAAAAAGAAGATAGCTCTAGGCTCCCACTCAGCTTGGCATATATTAAAAATCTGTTTGGAAGCAAACTGTTTCTTAAAGTACCTTTGGTTTTAATTAGTTTAGCATTTTAATTTTAAGAAAGGATGAGAAACCTCAGTAAGAAGTATCTTCCATTCGTGTGTCTGAGTCGGCACCGTGATGTGGCATTGAGACAATTGCTGTCATGTTAATTAATAATTATCTGGAGGACACTGCAAGTGTGGAAGGCTGCTGTGACTCACCCACCTCCCTTGCATCCAGTCCATCTTAAAATCCTATTAATCCCCATTATAAATGACAGGATTGTTCAATTTCTTAAATGAGATATTTTTTATTACCCATAGGGCCTTTCATTTCAGTGAATTTTTTGGGTTGTAATGGTCCCTAAAACTCATTTTTATTTTTTAAAATACATTTAGTCCAGGGCTTTACTTATATCTAATTGGACCCATGTTGAGGCTCCATGTGCTGTGCTGGACCCTGGCTGTGCTGGTCTATTTGTAGACCAGGCTGGCCTTGAACCCACAGAGATCTGCTTGATTCTATCTCCCTGAAGGCTGAAGGCTGTTGTGCATCTCCATGCCAGGGTAATCCCAGGAATATTGAAGGTTATAATTATGGTTAAAGACAATCCACATCCTCTGAGAGGCCACTGCTCCATCCAATTCTTTCTCTCTACTATCATTGATACATATTAAATGAACAAGTGTGGGCTTGAGGGTTAAAGGCATTACTTCCAAGTCTGATGGACCTCAGTTCAATCCTGAGGCCTCATGTGGTAGGAGAAAACCAGCTCCTGCAAGTTGCCTTCTGACTGCCACATACAGGTTGTAACATAAGCATCACACACACACACACACAAATATAATTTTAAAAGTCAAAAAAAAATACTGTCCCCACAGAAAACCCTTGGAGAAAGCCTGTAAGCGCTGAGTTGAATCACTCAACATCCAGTCATGAACATTATGACCAACTAGACAGTAGGACTCAACTCAGAGTCTGAGCCATTTGATGGACTCATAGACTAGACTCTACCATCACTCACCTCTACTCTCTGTACCTCCAATGGCAGTAGACACAGCAGCTGCCACTGATGGAGGCTCTTCCCACCAATCACCACGCTGCCTGAAGTGTTCAGATACTATCACTTGGGACAATTGTTGGCTTCACATCATTGAGGGCTTTAGGCCACTAAGGAAGGACACAAAGCTTTAGCAGGGGAAGAGACTGACTCCAAAGTGTGACAAAATACTGGGAGGGCACTGTTAGAGGTGAATTAAAGGGGCCACAGAGCTTTTGGCCTTTCTCCCGTGGACAGCTGGGTTCTATTGCCCTTCCATTAGGTGCAGCCAATCTACAGCTGTTTGGAAAATCAAAGAATTAGGAAAGTGACTCCAGAAAATTCTTGGCAGAAAAACAAACCAGAACAAAAAAACACCACTCTACTCCATGTGAGTTCATAGCAATAGCCAAATACTTTTGTGAGTGTATGTCCCATGCAATATTTAAGACACAATGGTTGCTTCTATGAAGTTGAAAGTGAACAAGGTGCCCTCCAAATTTCTCCTGATGCCCCAGAGCTAGCCAGGCTCCCAAGTCAGCCTTTAGGAGAGCTTTAACCATGGACCATGGTTCCAACATTCCCAGTTGGCATGTGAGATATCTCAGCTGCCTTGCTGGAGAATCCCATTTGATAAGCCCCAGGAGGGTTTGGAGGTGGGATGGTTCACTGAGTTTAACCAACTCAGCCTACCCTATTGGGGCTTTCAGCTTGTGAGTAAAATCACCTCAGATGGTCCAAGTAGACCAGGCACAGAAAGAAGGCCACCAAGGCCTCTCTGGCCATCTAAGTGCATCAGATGATCCCAGTGAAGACTTGTCTGGAGTCCTGATCATAAAACTATTATCTATTTTACCATGAGTAGCCATTCACTGGTGGGGGAGGGGTTGCAATGCCACTATGGAACTGAACAGAAGTAAGGAAGATAAGAAAAGTCGAGTCAAAGCTAAGGCCCCACAGTCAGCACAATAATGAAAACCTCAGCTGTCTTCAGGCACTGAAAAACACACAGCTAATTGTGCCACATCAGTTTTTAAATTAAAGGGTTTAATTGATCAGAGCTCAGCTATTACTTTAGGGTTTTGAGCGAAAGCTGTTCGTTCTCAAATGCGATCTTTAGAAAACACCCTGAATCAGGAAAAAAAAACAAACAAACAACAACAACAACAAAGCAGAACATCCTCAGTCTTCACCGTTATGAATTGTCCTTTTACTGTGATATACTTTCTCAAAAGCAATTCTGAACAGCTTGCTTATGATGCTGCAGCAGCTGTTGGTCCATTTGCTAATTAATGATCTGGGCAAAATCAGCGTAGACAATCCAGCCATCACCAGTTTACAATGATCAGTTCTTTCATTGTCACAGACTTATAAACTATTGACAGCTCTGGAATTTGTACTCATCGCTAGTTAGGAGGCAGATGCTTTTGATGTTTCAGTCATTACTTTATCAATCACATTCAAACAAGAAACCTAGGTGTCCCCTCTTTGTTCCTCAGTAGCCAGTAGATATAGACCAGACCCTACCTTCAGACCGATCTCCAGTCTACTCTCCCCACTGTGGTGCAGGACCCTGATGGCGATCTTCTTGTCACCATCCTTGGTCCCTGAGGCCCAGCAAACAACTTCTCATGCCCTAACCCTTAGCATCTATGTCTGTGCTACTACTCTGTGTGTTACTTTTTTCATTGGTATGACAAAATATCTGATGAGATCAACTTGGAAGGAACGAAGGAAGGAAGGAAGGAAGGAAAAAAGACAAAGAAAGAAGGATGGGGATTGGCTCAGAGTTTGAAGGTATGGCCTATCATGGCCGGAATGGAACATGGGGAAGCTGGTCATATCGTATACATAAGAAGCAGAGAGAGATGGCTGCTGATTCTCAGTTCCCTTTCTCCTTTCTACTATGTGAGAGACTACAGCCCCATGACATGGTGCCACCCACATCAGATGAACCAACCCTCCTCAGATCAAGCTCTCTGCATACACTCTCACAGAAGTACCTGGAGGTGTGTCTCCCAGGTGGTTCTAAGTCCAGTCATGTTGACAATGAAGATGAACCACCACACTTAGTATCCTAGGAGACTTGGTAGTTGTAAGTAAATTAAGGATCCTGTGGTACAGTTTATCCTTACTTACTTGGTTGGGCCTTGAGTCAATACAAGAGTATGGGAGGGATCAGCAGAATCCTGGGGGGGCGGGGGGAGGGGGGAGGTAACAGACCAAGAGTCTGGAACCATGATACATTTTGAAGATGGTGGGAGGAACTATGAGCCAAGGAGCTCGAAGAAGAAAGGAAACAGGTCCTTCCTTGAAGAAGCCAGGAGCCCAGTCTTGTCTTAGACTTTAGGTATCTGTCCCCTGGCGGTAATGGATATGAAAACTGCCGTGAACACTACTGAGCAGAGGGCACTTGTTACAGCAGCAATGGAAGGCTAAGACACTCCCCTCACCAGCAATCAGGCTCCATCCACATGGAAGGCTGGGTACAGTGGGCCCACACCTGTAATGCCAGTGCTTGAGAGTTTAGGCAGGAGGATTGCCTCCAGTTCAAGGTCATCCTTGGCGACAGAGTCAGATCCTGTATCAATATGAAACAAAAAATAGACATTTGTGGATATCACTGCAGGATAAAAACATTTGCTGTTGTTTTAGAAAAAGGCTCCCCTTGAGCAAGAGCGTGAAACTGGACTCACTGAAGCCTGTCCAGCTGCTCCAGTTCGTCATGTCCTTCCTCCTGCTCCTTCCCAGAGGCCTTGGCTCGTAAACCCCAGCCCATGGTGCCTTCCTCCTGTCAGAGACGGAATGAGAATGTGTCACTGAGTATACCGCCCCACCTTCAGCCTTACAGGCATAACAGAGGGGTTGAATAACGTGCCAAGATCACCCAGCCATGAGCAATTGGAGCTACTCCCCAGGGAGTATGACTGAGGCCAGCTCTAACACTCCAGGATGCTTCTTCTTACGATCAAGGTCAGTGGCAACGGGAAAAAGCAGGAGGAGAAGTGAAGGAAGAAGAGAGGGAAGAGGCATTCTTGACCACAGTGCAAAGAAGAAGCTGTTGTGTGGTCACCCAGTCCTTTCTGCTGTTCAATTTGGTCTCACTCAAAATCTCCTGGGCATGGGCTTGGGAGATGGCTCTGTGGGTAAAATGCTCACCACCTAAGCATGAGGACCTGAGTTGTAGAAAGCCAGGTATGGCAGTGTGCACCTCTAACTCCAGCCGTGGAAGGCAGAGACAGGCAGATCCCGAGCTTACTACATAGCCTCTAGCCGAAAGAGCTAGCTCAAGGTTCAGTGGGGAACCATATTACAGAGTAAGGGGAAGAAGAGGCACAGGAAGGCATTCCAAATCAACCTCTGGGCCCCGCTCATGCTGCCATGAACAAACACACACAGACAGAAGTGGTGGTGAGAGGGAGACAGAGAGACAGACAGACAGACAGAGAGAGAGACAGAGAGAGAGACAGACAGACACACCGACAGACAGACAGACAGACAGACAGACAGACACACACACACACACACACACACACACACACACACACACACACGGAGGAGTGGTGGGGGCGGGGGACACAGAAAGACAGAGATAGAGAGGGATCAGATTCTTTTTCCTATGGAAACCAGACCTACCATTGATCTCCTCAAAGCCTGGCTACTTCTGCCAATTCACCCGATGCCTTTCTATTACTCAGAACAAAAAGCTTCAGGAGACGCTAGGGCAAGGCAACCATAGCAGCCCAGAGTAAGAGCTAAGGACTCTTGACTGACAGATTTGGGATTACTGCAGACTCTAGTTCCCCTGAGGCTAGGCTCTTGTGTCTTGGCAGAGCTGAGGTTGGCAGTGACAGTCACAGTCACCTGGGTGCTCCTGATAGGGCAGGGATTGAAATGAAGTCCCTCTGCCATCTAGGACCCTCACAGTTGCCCTGCGCTGAGATGACTGTTGATTGTATCCTGGGGCACAGCTTGCTCCTGATGCTGGCACTGTGGCCATTGTTCCTTTCCCTTTGGTCTGCATGAGCATTCCTGTGGGGACGTAATTTAGCTGGACATATTAAATCACATCATCAGCAGTCACGGGCTGAATGAATTATTGATCAATGGCTGTGAAATCAAAGTGCATCTGTGGAATTACATTTGGAGGCCAGGATCCCTTTACAGTTAAGTTTATTCTAGAAGGTCTCCATTGGACTACGGCATTTATTTCTTACTCTCCTGAGTATCTGAGTGCTGACTCTGAAGGAGCCATGCCAAATCTGAAGAAATATTCAAAAGCTAGGATGATTTTTCAATTTCAGTGATTGTTTTGTGTTTTCAGTCAAGATACAAAATTGGATTTTTCTACCTGTGTGCTACTCAGAGCCACTGTTTCCAGCATGCCACCCTATCCATTAAATATTCACTGAATGTTGCTGTGGGAAGGCACGGAACCCAAGTACTGCCCTTCCTGGATTGGGTTAGTTTTCCTTTGTGGCTTATCCTGCACCTGTATTAACCCCATTTCACAGTAGAGGAATAAAATAAGGACAAGGAATGTTCTACACTGAACAGTGAGCACTACCCTCACATGATCCTTGTCTTCAGCCAGCGCGTGGATCTTCTTAGAACCAAAAGAAACCATTGGAGATATTCACAAGGTATCAGCCATAGCATGAAGGGTTGGCTGGCTCTCTCAGAAAGGCAAAGCTCTGAAGCTCAGCTCAATCAGGATGGGCCTCAGAG
The DNA here is from genome assembly GCF_964271855.1 of Acomys minous. NCBI lineage: Eukaryota > Metazoa > Chordata > Mammalia > Rodentia > Muridae > Acomys > Acomys minous. Next base: position 87,079,866 of record NC_140489.1, read on the forward strand.
GAGAAGCCGCCTGACCCTCCACATCCTTGTAGGAAGGATAGACACACCCCAAGAGGCTACTGATGAGTTTAAAGAAGAGACTGTGTGTGGCCACAGGCCTGGGGCAGGAGAGGAGCCCACATGAAGACTGAATAACCAGCTGAGGAAACCAGTCCTGTGTCTTAAGGGAGATGAGGGAGGCATCAGATCCAAAGGAAGCTCCATTTTCCCCAAATTCTGGCTGTTAGACAAAAGTCAGAATTCCACAGGAACTTGTGAAGCTCCCGGCTAACCAAAGGAGCCACTTCCCTTGTCATTGGCAGAAGGACAAATATGGCTGTCTGTGTGTGGAGCCTGTTAGCGTGCCAAAGGGCATAGCATGCTGGCCTCCAAGGCTCCCTCAGCATCACAAGTATCTACCTCTTCACAGTATCTAAACTTCACCTCATGGGCTTCCCTCTTCCCAGTCTTTCACTTCTCCTTATAACCCTGCTATTTTGGCTCTGTGTTCTCTTGGTCCCCTCTTTCCCCCCCACCCCCATCTCTCACTCTCTCACTCTTCCCCTATACCTCCTCTCTTGGTCAAGTTCAGTCTGTTGGCCATGTTCAGCCTACTACTTTCTCTCTCCATTCTGGACCCTTCCAGATGCCCCTGCCGCTGTTCTTCCTCATGTCTACAACAAAAACCTTCCCCTTAACCATATCTCGGAGCAGTCACAGAGTCAGTTTATACACCTGGTGCCAAAATCCCCAGGTAGGCTGCTGTCAGTTTACACAGTGGGGACTTTGGCTGAGGCACAAGTGTCACTGGTCAGGTGCTGCAGCCTCAGATGGAGGGACACTCTCTATCGTGGTCAGTCGTACAGGGAATGCCCTTCCCCACAGTGTCTCAGTTGCCTCTTCTGGTTAAACCCAACTCCTACCGCTCAGCTGAAGGTGTTAGTTATATCTAAAAGGCCAGAGACCAGATGAAGAAGATGAAAGAAACCTCTCTGGGGAGCACTATCTGGCGTAACTCCCCACATAGGCCGGGTGGGTATCTTTGATTCCTTTAGGTCCAGCCTGGCTTTTAGAAACTCCCCCATTGAGCCACACTCACAGCCCCCTGTGGTCTCTGGTTAGTGGTGGGGACAGCAGGTGATCAAAGCAAAGCCCTCTCCTCTTGCTCACTGGTGTCAGGAGCAGGAGAGCCCCCAGAGAACTGATAACCACTTGACAATGTCAGGCAGAGACCATCCTGCAGATGTTAGCTAGGGAGATGGGGGCGGGGCTGAAAAGTACCTCCCTGAGTAAAATGCCCAGGAACATACACATTTAGAAGGTGACATGTTAGCACATTAGACTGAAGTCCGGGGACAAGCAGTGAATGATGATGGAAGAGCCAGAGAGCCTGTGTGGCTGCACAACCGGACAGGTATTCTGTCCCCTGCTCACACTCAGCTTCACGGTGTCCTGTGTCAGTTTGTGTGCCTTCTGGGATTGGGGCTCCTGAGTCCCTGTACTCAACAACGTCTCTGTTCCTCTATATAGAGACATAAGATCCCTGGGGTCCTCTTCCAATGTCACACTCCAATGACCTTGCAACGCTAGGTGTGATAAAGCCAACCCTCTGTTTCTCTCAGGCCTCACATTGCTTCCTGACATCTGAAATCCCCAAGCCAACCCCAATCCCTACAGTCCAGCACCTCTTTAGACACCTGGGAACAAACAGTCTGTGTGTCACACTCCTCCAAGAACTCACCAAGTTCCACCCTGACACAAGCATCAGATGGGCCAAAAGACTTGCAGATATTACCAGGGGCTGAGCTACCAAGCTAGGGCCCTCATACCCCGACCTGTCCTGAAGATCCCTTGAATCGCCCTGGACTTGAAGGAAAGACAGGCCATTTCCCCTGTGGGGAGAAGAACCTAGCACCGCTAAGACTTCCTCCCCCCTCCCCAGGCCTCTTCTCATCTAACCTGAAGATGGGCGTGGCAGGCAGTGGGTGGTACTGGGCCTGTGAAAAGTGTCCAACCTTAACTCCTAGCACTCTCTTGAGAGTATGGGTGCACTTCCCACTTTGGCTGTTCGGCCATGGCTTCTGGCTGTACAAGAAAGGCCCTGCTCATGCTCTGACTGCAAATGAAACCACCACATGTGAAGTGCGGCTTCCAGGAAGCCACTGCATCCTCCCGGGGACTAGAGCTCAGGTTTCATGTAATTCTCCATTTGGCTGCCACCATAACCAGGTCTCCTGATGGACCCCATATTTACTCTTCTCGGGTGCCTTAAGTAAGATGTACCTGCCAGTTCTTTCAGATATGTATAATGCAGCACTGTGTTTTTTGATAAGCAGGCCTTTGAGCATGGGGGTCAGAGGTCATCAATGACAAAGCAGTAAGGATACAGGGCCAACCGCTTCCATTTAAAGCCACACTTCCTCAAAGGGTCCATGACATGTGGAGTGAGTTCTGGAAGTGGAGAATGAGTCAGGCTTCCCACAGTCAGCCTCAGCAGCCACTCCACATGGGCCATGGGAGGGGGAAAAGGTACCACTATCAAAATACGTCATCCTGAGCATCGTAACATCGAGCTGACAGTTGACATGAAAGGTTTGCATCATAAAATCTGGGAGTTTTTGTATAACATGATCAAAAACACATGCAGTTCTGCTGAAACCCCACTTCTCGTGTGTGATTGGAAGGCATGTCATTTGGGGCCCAAAACCTCTGAGTGGTTTTGGCTTCAGGATGATTTTTATGGCCAGCAATTCTAATCCAAGACATAGGGAGAACAGATCTCTAAATCACTCCCTGTTGGCCACTCAGCTGCACAAGCAGGACTGTAAGCTCTCAAGAACAGCAATAGCTACGGGAGCCCAGGATGACATGAAATCTGTCCTGAGTGTTGCCTTTGCGTGGGACCCAAGCTGAGTCTGGGTTGCTAAGGAAAACAACAGGGGTCATAAGAGCCGATGTTGTGTGCTTTCTTCATGTCATTCAAAGACAAATAATAATGTGTTGTTTCCTTGCCCTTCTCACAAGATGCAGATAAGGGAACTGAGGCACAGACCCAGACAGAAAACAGTGACAAAGTAACTCACAGAGACAGTTAAGATGGAGAAGCCACTCAGCTATCTGAACTCCTTCCAGAGTCTGGGGCTGCTTCTCTATCCCTTCCTCCCTCTGGACAAGCATGAGAAATCTAACGTAGCACCTGGAAATCAGAACCTCGCAAGTGTTCACTTGCGGTTCAGTTTCACCCCTCTGTCCTACTGCACAGCTTCTTTGGGGAGCGCCACACAAGGGCGGGAACCGTGCAGTTACACAACACAGATAGCCCACGTTTGCAAGAGCCAAAAATTGCTTTGCCTAGTAAAGCGTGACTTTAATAAGCGTTAGATGTTGCGGTTGCATAATTTACGGTGGACATTTCTCTAATGGTGCCATTTCGAACAGCTAGAGCCCTAGCAAAAATGTCGTTAGACGTAATTTTCACTGGAGAAATGATTTTCTTTTCTACAAATGGTCTCTAAGTGAGAAGAGGATTTGAGTCGATTATTTGACACCAGACACAAAGTATCAGCCTATAAAATGAATTTTAGAAGAGAGATAGGAGGCAAGAGGGACAAGTAAACCATGAGCAGTGACTGATCAAAGAATCTCTCCATCCTAGCAGTGGAATCATCCCACATGCTCCTCAGCCAACTTTTGCTTAGCCACCAATCCCAAATCTCTGACGGACATTGTTTTCCCATTGTCCTAGCGAAGGTTTCTATTGTTGTGATGAAACACTATGACCAAAGCAACTTGGGAAGGAAAGGGCTCATTTTAAACATAATTTCAAATCCCTGTTCATCACTGAAGGAAATCAGAAACTCAAACTGGCCAGGAACCTAGAGGCAGGAGCTGAGACAGAGGCCATGGAGGGATGTTGCTTACTGGCTTGCTCCCCATGGCTTGTCCTGCTTTCTCATAGAACCCGGGACCACCAGCCAGGGATGGCCCCACCCACAATGGCCCCTCCCCCATCAATCACTAACTGAGGAAATGCCCTGCAGATAGATCACATGGAGGCATTTCCTCAATTGATGTCTCCTCCTCTGTTCAAATGACTTCAGCTCGTGTCACATTGAAATAAAACTAACCAGCACACCCCCGGAGGCAAAGCAGTAATAGCGGAAGTGGACGCAGGCATTGCTTGACAAATGTGGCCATGTAAACGTCTGTAGACTGCATCTTACACGTCAATAGAGGTGAAAGAAAAGCAGTGTCTCCCACTGAGAGGCAGAGCCCAGGTCCAGCCCATCCGTGACTTACCTGGAGTGACAAGTGAGCAGGGAATTGTAGAGGGGAGTGGACACACCCTCCCAGATGCCTCTGTACAGGTAGAGCTCCCTGCATCCTCTCCAAGAACAGGATCTGTGGTTTACATGCTACACCATGGCAGGTGCCCTGAGAGCAGTGCAGATGGACTCGTTAAACACGAAATAGCAACAGTCCAAGTACCCAGCCATGGCGACTGCCAGGCAGGCTATAGCTATAGTAATTCAAGTTGCCCATTTTTACCAGCTGTGGCCTTGAGTGTGTGGTCCATAGCTATCTGCAAAGGGCTCTGGCTAGGAGGTCACACAGCACACTGTGGCTCCCTCACTCTTCCCATCTGGACCCCGTGCAAGCCACTCTCCAGGAAGATGCCAGTCGTTCAGTGCCACCCCGGGACTGCGGAACCCTCCACCTTCATAGACTGAGCAGCTACCAGGTCCTCAGTTCCCAGCATGCACATGGCCATCCCTATCATGTAAACCAACCTAATTGGTTCTATCTATTCTGTTCTTCTAGAGAACCCTGGTGGATACAGTTAAGGCACAAAACAACAACAACAACAACAACAACAAAACAAAACAAAAAACACCCACAACTCTTAGCTTGCATGAGTCTTAATCAGGAATGGAGTCTCCAAGTTACCAAGAGCTTCCCAGGATATTGATGTGATGTTCTAGGTCACATGGCGCTTGGCTGTGTGAAGCCTCCGGAGGCTCAGCTGCTAATATACAAACCTCCACAGTGCAGACTCAGTGCACATAGGGCAGAAGAAATCTGCTTGCAAGGGGGTGAAATAAAACCTAGTGACACAGGAGTACTGACACCAGTCAAGCCGTGGGCCTATGGCTAGAAAGCTACCAACATGAGGAATGGGTGCCAGGGAACAGGACATCAGGGAAGCACCCACCTGGATGAGGCTGCATGGAGGAAGGTCAGACCACACTTACCTTAAACCTACAGCTAAGTCCAACCATCCTGTTCTGAGGCCGTCTTCATAATTACCTCATGGTGGCTGCAGAACTGCACCTCTTAGCTACGTCTGAAGGTCAGAGGACAACCTATGAGAGTCGGTTCTCTCTTTCCACCATGTGAACACGTGGGGATTGAACTCAGGTTCTCCAGCTTTGGCAGCAAAAGCCTTTAACCAGTGAGCCATCTCACAGGCTGTGGTAGTTTGAATAAGAATGCCTTCATAGGCTCATATATTTGAGTGTCTGTTTTCTGATTGGTGGGTCTGTTTAGGAAGGATTAGGAGATGTGGCCTGGTTGGAGGGGATGTGTCACTGGCAGTGGGCTTTGAGGATTCAAAAGCTCACACCAGTCTCAGTTTCTCTCTTTCTCCCTCTCCTCTCCTCGCCTCTCTCCCTCTCCTCTTCTCCCCTCTCTCCCTCTTCCTCTCCCCCTCCCTCTCCCCCCCCCCTTCTCTGCCTTCCACCTGCAGATCAGTATATAAGCTCTTAGATACTGCTCCAGCACCATCCCTGCCTGCCAGTGCTCTCTGCCACTATGGTCATGGACTAACACTCTGAAACCTTAAGCAAGCCTCCAGTTAAACGCTTTCTTTCAGAAGCTGTCTTGGTCATAGTGTCTCCTCAAAGCAATAAAACAGTAACTATGACGCAGACTGATCCCTTTTTACTTTCAAGTCACTGAGAAGTGACATCAGTGTCCCCTTCTCTAAGAAGCCTCTACTCCTTCAGATGACCCGTCTCCAGCTTTATCTGCCTTTACACCCAGCTTCTTCAAGACACCAATTGCTATCTTCCCAGGAGTGTATGTATCTTCATTCTTCTTACGTCAGGACCCCTACGGGTGGGAATCTGAATTAGGCTGTTGTAATAAATGCCAGAGATGAGCATCTTAAACAGAGGGCCTGGCTCATAGTTCTGAAGCCCAAACGTGAAATCACTATATGGGCAGGACAGCTCCTTGGACGGCTGTGAGGATGGACGATGCAGTCTTGAGGATGCCTGTCTTCTCCCTGTGTGTCTGCGTGTCATTGGCAGCCCCGTCTGGGGATCTGTCCAAATGCTCTCTTCATCCAGGATGCTCATCATGCTTAGAGCCCACATTAGGTCACTTCACCTATCTGAAGACCCTGTCTCCAAATAGTCTCCCTCTGCAATGCTGAGGCTAGACTCTAGAGTGTGGCTCAAAAAGAGTGAAACAGAGTGTCTGGGAGTCAAAAGAGAGTAAGGATCTGGGAAGCAGGCTCTAAAGCGCATCCAATGAAGCATTGGAGGAACCAATCGAACCTGCCCATGACTTGAGAAGGGGGCTTCTGCTGCTCTCCTTATCTAGAAGAATAGGAAACATATGAGACCAATAGGCTAGGGCAACTGATGATAACAAGAGGGAAGGCATGAGTATTGGGAGGACATGACATATGGCAGAGATACATCTCTGTGGATAAAAGCACTTGCTGCCAAGTCTGATGACCTGAGTTCAATCCCCAAGATCCCATGGTGGAAGGAGATAACTGACTCCCAAGAGTTGTTCTCTGACCTCCATATATGTGCCATAAGAAGCACACATACAAACACGCAAATGCATGTGCACATGCACTAAACTGTGAGGATAAAAACAGAAAGGGAAAGACCCTGGGAACTCCATGGGGCATTGCTAAGGAGCCATCACAGATGGCAGAATGGAACCCCCTGCTGTCATCACTGGGCCAGAAAGCATCCGTGAAATAAAGGACCAGAAGAGAACACATGCAGCAGCATCTCATTCAGCAGAATCATTCTCCATAAGCATAGACAGACCAACAGGCATGCTACCATGACACGTGTCTGGACACGCAAAGCTTTCGGACACTCATTGTTTGGCTGCCTTTAATTTAAGATAATATTCAGGGGCTGGGGACATGACTCCTTCAGTAAAGTGCTTGCCCAATCAAGCACAAAGACCTGGCTTTAGAGTGCCAGAAGCCACATAGGAAGATGGGTATGGTGATAGCACGCAGTAAACCCAAGACTGGTGATGGGCATGGGAGGATCTCTGACATTCGTGATCCAGGCAGCCTCCCTGTGTTCTTGACCTTCAGTTTCCGTGAGAGACCTAATCTCAAGATGTAAGATGAAGAATGGGCAAGAAGGGTTTCTAGCATCAACCTCTAGCTTAAATACACACACACACACACACACACACACACACACACACACACGGAGAGAGAGAGAGAGAGAGAGAGAGAGAGAGAGAGAGAGAGAGGGAAACACTTTGTCTGGTTATTCAGAATAAACTCAAGGTGGGCACAGAGGTTAGCTTCACCTCTGCCTTGAATTTTCTGGGGGGGGGGGGTGAGAAACCAACCCACCTCTAACAATAATGTCATAAACAGGGAAATATAAACAGATGGCCAAAAAAGTATCCTGATCCTTATATTTTCTTCCCAAAATTACTTAAGAGCTTTAAAACAATGTTAGTAAATTATTCCTACAGAAATGATACGCTTTACAGCCCTCTATAAAGGGCATTGAAATACCCATGGATGTTTAAGCAATACGGACGCAGCTGTTTCTTAGCCAGTGGGTAACATGTGCCGTGACTTCCCGGTAAACAATAGCTTTTTAAATGAAACCCTCTTGTCCACTTGGAAAAATAATTTTAAAATAATTTAAACGCAGCAGCAGCATATGTGTAAATCATCTGAAAGCTTTCGAGACCAAAAACGTGAATGCATTCACTATTTTCTAAAAATTCCACTTCCCCAGTCATCCCAACGAAGGTACAGCAACCAGTCGGCAGCCCGTGTAAAATGTCTTTCCTGCTCAGTGCAGGCCCGAAGTCAGGGGAGGGGAAGAGGTAGATGGTAGAAGTGCTTGGAGGCGTCTTGTTAGGAAAGCTCTCAGTTGACCTGCTAAGTCCAAATCAAACTGCTGGGGTTGGCACTGGCTCCGGGAAGCGCTGCTGTCTGAGCAGTGGGCAGCTGCAACCCGCAGCGCCTCTTCCCTTGTCAGGGATGAATCAATCATGGCGAGAGATGTCAGCATCTGCCCAAACCATTTCATATTAGAATAAATGGCAGATGGTGGTGTTTTTATATTTAATCAGTTCCACCAAATGCAGTTTCATCTCATATAAAGCAGAGCCATCTGCGACGTGTAGGTGTGTGAGCTCGCTGAAGGCCTGCTGCAGAGCTCTTCTCGGAAAGGTAAAGCCTGCAGCTAATGTTTGCTGACATGAGGCACAATAAGCCAGGAAGTCTTTAAAATAAAGCCTCGCATTGTCAATAAATACTCGCATGCAACCGTGCTAAATATTTGTGGTGACAGTGCTCTCCATCTGAGGCTCGGGACACAGGTCACACTTCTAGAAGTGTCCAAACTAGAAACAGTCTTAAAACAAAAATGGTTATTTCCTTTGCCTGTGGACCATTCTGACTTAGTGTTTGCTTTCTTTCACATTATTTTTAGCTTTATATTCTTATGTGTTTGAATATTTGCTGCATACATATACATGTCTGCACTGCACCATGTTCTTGGTCTGGCACCCACAGAGATCAGAAAAAGGCATCAGATCCCTTGGGACTGAAGCTAAAGATGTTGTGAGCCCCCATGTGGGTGCTGGGAACTGAACCTGGGTCCTCTGGAAGAGCAGCCAGCACTCTTAAATGCAAAGCCAATTCTTCAGCCCCCTTTCTGTTTGCTCTGATATGAATTCTTCCAGATCAAGTGGGCTATGGCTATCTTAGTAAACAGGTCACACAACCCTGAGTGCACACACCCACAACACCGGTGTGAAAACTTGTTATTGTGAACATGTGTACTTTCTATGCCAGTGAAGGCTGGCTGATATAAAAAGTGGAATTGTTTTTAATGCTTGCAGATGCAGATAGGGCCTCACCATTTTGGGCCACAGAAGGCAACACACAAGCTTACATCAGTGGCAAGTTCACACTCTAATCCTCCTGAAGTTAAAAGCCAGGGTCAGCCTAACCTGGAGGCGAGGAAAAGGCTGTGTTCCCTCCACAAGCAAGCAATGGCTGGCTACCTTTCCCAGATGAAGAACACTGAAGAGGTAGATTGCTCCAGAATGTTCTGTGCCACTGAAAACACAGGACATGATGTGCACTTCTTATGGGACACAAGGTTGGTCACCATGGAGTCAGCAACAAGTACTATTGTTATTTGACAACAGATGTCATACTTCTGGTATCATTTTAAAGGTTGACCAACGTCCCAACGTCCCCAGCTCTCCCAGCATGACCTAGCCTGCTCCTGGCTCCCCCTTTGCTCTGATCCCCCATCCTTTAGGGAAGCTCAGGGCTACCTCTACCCTGAAGCTGTCCTCTGCCCTGTAGCTGTCTACTGCCCTGGTTCCTACTGCTGTTTGTGCACCAAGCATCAAATGTCCCGACTCTTCACTACTCTGTCTTCTCCATCATTTCCCCTCTGTCTTCTCCATCATTTCCCCTCTGTCTTCTCCATCATTTCCCCTCTGTCTTCTCCATTGTTTCCCCTCTGTCTTCTCCATTGTTTCCCCTCTGTCTTCTCCATCATTTCCCCTCTGTCTTCTCCATCATTTCCGCTCTGTCTTCTCCATCATTTCCCCTCTGTCTTCTCCATCATTTCCCCTCTGTCTTCTCCATCATTTCCCCTCTGTCTTCTCCATCATTTCCCCTCTGTCTTCTCCATCATTTCCCCTCTGTCTTCTCCATCATTTCCCCTCTGTCTTCTCCATTGTTTCCCCTCTGTCTTCTCCATTGTTTCCCCTCTGTCTTCTCCATCATTTCCCCTCTGTCTTCTCCATCATTTCCCCTCTGTCTTCTCCATCATTTCCCCTCTGTCTTCTCCATCATTTCCCCTCTGTCTTCTCCATCGTTTCCCCTCTGTCTTCTCCATTGTTTCCCCTCTGTCTTCTCCATCATTTCCCCTCTGTCTTCTCCATCATTTCCCCTCTGTCTTCTCCATCATTTCCCCTCTGTCTTCTCCATTGTTTCCCCTCTGTCTTCTCCATCATTTCCCCTCTGTCTTCTCCATCATTTCTCCTCTGTCTTCTCCATCATTTCCCCTCTGTCTTCTCCATCATTTCCCCTCTGTCTTCTCCATTGTTTCCCCTCTGTCTTCTCCATTGTTTCCCCTCTGTCTTCTCCATCGTTTCCCCTCTGTCTTCTCCATCATTTCCCCTCTGTCTTCTCCATCATTTCCCCTCTGTCTTCTCCATCATTTCCCCTCTGTCTTCTCCATCATTTCCCCTCTGTCTTCTCCATCATTTCCCCTCTGTCTTCTCCATTGTTTCCCCTCTGTCTTCTCCATCATTTCCCCTCTGTCTTCTCCATCATTTCCCCTCTGTCTTCTCCATCATTTCCCCTCTGTCTTCTCCATCATTTCCCCTCTGTCTTCTCCATTGTTTCCCCTCTGTCTTCTCCATTGTTTCCCCTCTGTCTTCTCCATCGTTTCCCCTCTGTCTTCTCCATCATTTCCCCTCTGTCTTCTCCATCATTTCCCCTCTGTCTTCTCCATCATTTCCCCTCTGTCTTCTCCATCATTTCCCCTCTGTCTTCTCCATCATTTCCCCTCTGTCTTCTCCATCATTTCCCCTCTGTCTTCTCCATCGTTTCCCCTCTGTCTTCTCCATCGTTTCCCCTCTGTCTTCTCCATCATTTCCCCTCTGTCTTCTCCATCATTTCCCCTCTGTCTTCTCCATCATTTCCCCTCTGTCTTCTCCATCATTTCCCCTCTGTCTTCTCCATCATTTCCCCTCTGTCTTCTCCATCATTTCCCCTCTGTCTTCTCCATCATTTCCCCTCTGTCTTCTCCATCATTTCTCCTCTGTCTTCTCCATCATTTCCCCTCTGTCTTCTCCATCATTTCCCCTCTGTCTTCTCCATCATTTCCCCTCTGTCTTCTCCATCGTTTCCCCTCTGTCTTCTCCATTGTTTCCCCTCTGTCTTCTCCATTGTTTCCCCTCTGTCTTCTCCATCATTTCCCCTCTGTCTTCTCCATCATTTCTCCTCTGTCTTCTCCATCATTTCCCCTCTGTCTTCTCCATCATTTCCCCTCTGTCTTCTCCATCATTTCCCCTCTGTCTTCTCCATCATTTCCCCTCTGTCTTCTCCATCATTTCCCCTCTGTCTTCTCCATCATTTCCCCTCTGTCTTCTCCATCATTTCCCCTCTGTCTTCTCCATCATTTCCCCTTTGTCTTCTCCATCATTTCTCCTCTGTCTTCTCCATCATTTCTCCTCTGTCTTCTCATCATTTCTCCAAGTCCTCATGTCCTGCTTCACTCTGCTTCGAAGCTACCATTTCCTTTCTGTATTTCTTTCTTTCTTTTGCTGTTGCTTATTTGTTTGGGCTTTGGAAGTTTGGGTGTTGGTGATGGTGGTAGTGATGACATTTAGTTTTCTTATTTTATTTCGTTAATGTGGCCTTATACAGCCCAAGTTGGTCTTTAACTTATGTAGCCAAGGACGGGCTAGAACTCCTGAATCTGCCACATCCTCCTACAAGTATTGAGACTACAGGTGTATTCTACCACACCAAGCTAATAACTGCCATTCTAGACTTCTTGTTTTTGGTTTTTTGAGACAGGGTTTCTCTGTGTAGCCCTAGCTGTCCTGGACTCGCTTTGTAGACCAGGCTGGCCTCGAACTCACAGAGATCCACCAGCCTCTGCCTCCCAAGTTGCTGGGATTAAAGGTGTGCACCACCACCACCTGGCTTATTCTAGACTTCTTGATGTTACTGAAAACAGAGCTAGGAGCTCAGTACAGATTAAGAGTGAGGGAGCAGGACTGACTATGTGGCTCACTTGGTAAAGTGTTTGCCTCACATGCACAAAGACCCTGGGTTCAATGTTCATCACCATCACTATGTGGTAGCATATTCCTGTAATTCCAGCACTCCAGAGGTAAAGGGGAAGGCATGGCAGTGGAAGCCTTGTGTGTCATCCACAATCAGGAAAGTATTCACAGACAAGGCCATGCTGTAGCTCCACTACTCTCTCCTTACTCTGTCCAGGACTCCAGCCCTTTGGAAGTGTCACCTGCCACTCAGAGTGGGCCTTCCCTCTCAGTTGAACCTTTCTGAAAACACCTTCACAGACTCACTCAGAGGTATGTTTCCATGGTGATGCAAAGTCTCATCAAATTAACTATTAACCATTGCACTCATTAAGTGGCTGTCTCCTTGCCTAAGAGCCTATGGCTGGCAACATAGGCTCTTTTCTAATCTCTTTCTCCCTGAAAAAGCCTCACCTAATGAAGCAGACCCCAAGAAACAATAGTCTTGTCATGGTCTCTGCTTCCCCTGTCCCGCTCCCCACTGGTCCTCATGGCCTGGCCCTCCCAGTCATCAGCCATTTCCACTCCGTGGCACTCAGTTCCGGCACTCAGTTCCTCCTCCCATCCAGCCTCCACCTTCTCCCTCTGACTTTATCCAGGTTTTCTTTACCCAGCAACCAGTGCCGTCCAGCTTAAAATCTCCCAGTAACCTTTCCTAAAGGAAATACCCTGGCTGCCTCTTCTTCACCACCGTGGCACCAAAGCCCCTCCTCCAACTTAACTCTTGTCCCCGGCCTGTCCATTCATGAGGTCCTAGGGTTCTAACATTGTCTCCGCACTACTTATATCAGGCTTATTTTGCCCTGTTGTTTGGTCCTGCTAATGTCCTATGGACCCTGAAGAAATGGAAGGTTTGTCTTTTGGCTGCATCCCCTTTGCGTGGAACTTTTCTCACCCTCACTAAGCATTTGGGGAAATTACTGCTACTAACTTTGACCATCACCAATATTTCGTCTTTTTGTAGAGAAAAAAAAGGGTTAAATAACTGTATTGATAAGACTTCTGGGAAGCTGTGGACTCAGATTCCTATAGAATTCACACCCGTACCAGAAATGGCATTCAACTCAACATCCTGTAGCAGTCCACTGAAATTTACCTAAGTAGGCCACTCACTGTTTTCTAGGGTTCATGGACCTTTAGACTGGACCCATCTGTTAGACAAGTGATTACTGAGACAGTGTGCAGAAGGGCCGGGTTCCCAAAGGTCAGGAGGTCATGGACATGGGCCGAACAATGCCCAGCCTGAGTGAGATCAAAACCTCCCTGGAGGTGACATCTGCAGGACATCAGGGCCTTTGTCCATTTCAGAGGGGACAGAGGCCTATTGCCACATGTAGAGATGAGAAAACACTCTGAAGACAGCATGGAAGTTAGCCCACCTGGACCCCAACTATCATGAATACAGGGAACCACATCCTATGTTTGAGTCTAGAGCTAGGCAGGCCAGGTTTTGGAGCCAGTCACTGATGGCACAACTTCTGTTTCCTATCAGGCAGTGTCATTCAAACCTGTCATGTGCAGCCTATTGCTGTTACTAAAGAAAATGTCCCCCATATATGTCTCCTATATTGTTCTGAGATTATTTTCAGATTCATTCATTCTCATTTATGTGTATGTGTCTGTGTGTGATTATACTATGTGCTAGAAAATGCCAGTGGAGGCTAGAAGGTGGCACTGAATCCCCTGGAACTGGAGTCATAGGCAGTTATGAGCTGCCCTATGTGGGTGCTGGGAATTGAACTCTCTGGAAGAGCAGCAAACACTCTTAACCACAGAGCCATCTCTCCAGTCCCTGAGATATTCATATTAAAACTCAGACATCCCCATGTATACTTAACATAACCCAACTTAAAAAAAAAACTCATACATGTAGTCTAAATGTGATACCAAGAAGAGTGACTGCAATTTGCTACCTCTGAGGGGAAATCACTACTGCTTTGGACAAACTGTATTTCTCCATATCCATGAATAAGTACTCTGGCTTTGCCTGGGCTGCCAGGAACCCCACGGCTGAACGAGATGGGAAATCATGCTGACAATTATCACCCTCTTTTTTTTTTTTTAACCACCTACTTCCTTCTTTATTCCCTTAAGTTTCTATTTCTGTTTCATCTTTGTTAGAGTGTGTGAGTAACAGCTATTGTTTGGCCTGGCTCGTTGATTTTCTATTTGTGTGTACATCACACATCCCAGTATCTGTTGGTCAGCTGCATTCTGTTAAACAATCACGGAATGGATTGCAACGCTTCCACTAGAATTTCTTTTAGCCTGGGCATGTGTTTTGGGGAAGAAGTCAATGTTTTCCTCCTGGGTGGTGGTGGTAGAAGGGCCTTCTTTAAGCTCTGGTGTCCATTTTGCCCCCTGGTTGAGGTCCTGTAGCTACCAAGTGGCTGCTGCATCCACTCAAGGGAATAAATTAGAAGTGTGAAGCAAGGCCACAATCTCCTCCATATGGGGAAGATCATTCTGTGTAAAACAGAGGGGAGAGGAATATAGGCAAAGAGAAAAGCCCTGGCTGAGAGAAATTATTTATGGTACAGGTAGAATGGCAAGCTTCCCTGGGCTAATCCTGAGACTCAGTAACAACCTTCTCATCTGCCCAGTGTTCGAGCCTCTCTCTTTCCCTTGACAACAAATCAGCCGTAGCCTTCTATGCTGTAGCTGAGCCCTGGGTCCTTCCGCAGAATCATGTGTCTGGACACTCACAGGGGATAACTCTCGTCACCATCCTTTGCTAGGGTGGGGAGGCCCTTAGCTCTGGCTGCCCTGCTTCTCCCTGCTGGAGGAAGCTGCAGGCAGGAAGGAAAAGGAACTCAAATGCACATTCCCTGGGCTAGATCCCCGGTGACCAGCACACACCTCAAGGTGACAGAGTGCTATATTTCAGAGTGATCCCATAAAGATGTTACCAGAATCCTCAGCGAGTTTCCAGCCTCTCTCTTCACCCCAAATTCACATGTTGTGAAGAATCTACATGTTCCCAATCTATTTAAAACACACACACACACGTGCGCACACACATGCACATGCTCGCACATGCGTGCATTCACACACGCACACACACAGCCACACCAGTGTTCTGCTCCTCAAAAGATGGCTGCAATAACCAAGAGTCTACTTCTGCTGTTCTGAGGAAGCTGTTTCTTCCTCCTTCATAAGGAGATCAGGTGCTTTGCCCTCTATTTTGCTAAAAAAAAAAAACAAAAAAAAAAACTTGCCATTAAAAAAAAAATGACAGTTCGGACTATCAATTTTATTCATCAGAAAGATGAAAATAAGGAAGGAGATGGCTGTGCTGGGTCCTCTCCTGCATTGGACAGAGCAGCCTTGGACTTGATTCACACTATAGGCACTAATGCATGACTGTGCCAGGGAGTAAACTTCTGCTTCCCCATCCCTAACGTGGACATGGTGACCTATACCTCAGAACTTAGTCAAGCCTAATGGCGCTACAGGCTGAGGCAAGGGGTCACGAGTTCAAGGTTTACATGGGCTACAGCTCAAGGCCAGCCTGAGTAACTTAGCAGGATACTATGCCCAAATAAAATAAAGGCAAAGCACTCACCATGCACACATGAGAACTAGGGTTCAGAGCCCCAGCTTCTGCATAAGGCCCAGGTAGGTGAGGTACCTCACCTGTGATTCTAGCACTTAGAAGGCAAAGATGGGCTCTGAAGAACAGGCTAGCTAGCTAGATGAGCCTTGTGCTAAGGCTTTGAGTTCAACTAAGAGACCCTGGCTTGATGAATACGCAGAAAATTCTGAAGAAAACTCAGCCTAGGACTTCCTTTGTACTCATACACACATGCAAACATGTGCACACACACACACACACACACACACACACACGCACACGCACACGCGCACACACACACACACACACACACACATGCACACGCACAGTCACAAACAAAACATACAATCTTTAATTTAAAAATAAAATACAGGGCTTGCTTTCAGCACAGGGGTAGAATGTATGGTATGCCAAAGGATCTGTGTTTAATCCTCAGTAAAAATTTCTAAAATGAAACAAAAAGACTTGACATCCAGGATTCACAGGATGTATGCTCAGACTGCAGCCCTCCGGACACACTGTAGGGCCTCTCAGCTGGAGCTAAGCCCTCTTCTTTCTCATCTCTGCTGATTAGGAAAAGAATGTCTCACCACCAACTGCCTGGCCTACCTGCTCCCGAGCAAGTCACATGGAATTACCATGTCTCCCCAAGCATAAATCTACATCAGATGCCTGGCATAACATTATTAACATAATGAATATTCTAACATTAAAGCTGGCACCAAACATTAATCCTTGGGGAATACTAATTGCCAAGAATATGATTATCAACTTGGGATTGAACTTAAGGAACCAAGGAACCATAATGCTTTTCAAGACACAGGCAGAAGTCTGTCACAGCACAGACTCTAGCCACACCTGCACATGCACACACATGCATACACACATGCATACAGACATGCATACACACACACACACACACACACACACACACACACACTGTCCCTTCCCTCCTACTTCTCTTTCAGCTTATTTTTGTCATATTACTATAGTAATAGAATTGAAATATAATTTAGTTAGTGTCACTGAGGGAAGACTTTGAAAGGCCAGGAGTGGCCTGGGAGTTTCTCTGTGCTGATTTCAAAAAATATAGTCACGGCATCTGGAGCATGTAGAAAGGTTAAGCTGAGTAATTGTCACTAAAGTAAGATCTCTTTTTTTGTTTGGGTGGAGGTGGGAGGTTAATGAGCCTGTAGCTCACAACATATATTAGGCTGGCCTAGAACTTGTGGCAATCCTCCTGTCTCAGCCTTCCCAGAGCTGTGATCACACTACGCTGGACTAGGAACTAACCTTTGGGTGGTTTTTTGTTTTCGTTTTTGTTTTTGAGACAGGGTTTCTCTGTGTGGCCTTGGCTATTCTGGATTCACTTTGTAGACCAGGCTGACCTCAAATTCACATTGATTCGCCTGCCTCTACCTCCCAAGTGCTGGGATTAAAGGCATGTGCCACCACGCCCAGCGAGTGTTGAGTGAGTGCTTTTTTTTTTTCACGGACCACATTATGAAGGCAGTTTGTGTTGACTACCGTTATCACCACCCAGTCACACACATGAACGTGAACGCTCAGTGAACTCACCAGCTGACCACTAAGGTAAGCCAGCAGCTATGTGGAGCATATTGGCTCCTAGAGGATTGACTTTGAAATACCAAGGAACACTTGCAGCCTGTCCAAGCTCACACAGGGTCATGACCAGGAAGCTGAGCTTCAAACTCAGCCTTAGCAGATGCCATAACCTATCCACTAAACAAATCATTTCTGGCATCCAACAATGCACTTGCTATCATTTCTTATGGCTTCTGGCAAGGGATGATGGGGACAGGATCTGCTGGCTACATAAGAGACCCGTGAGTGTGGATAAAGAGCTTTTTGTCACACAAGAGTGACATTTGTCCCAGGCACTGCCAGGATGCCGATTTGGACCAGTAATTCCACTTGGAACCTATCGAGCCACAGCTTAAATAAGGAAGAAGTGTGGTAGGCCAAAGAATGTGACCTTGACCTTAGAATTAGTGTCAACCCCCAAGCTGCCTTTAAAATTCTTTGTAAATAAATGAGATAAAGAAGATACAAAGATACAAAGTAAAAGAAAATGCAGGCAGGGCTCCACAAGAGTCACTCCACTGTCCAGCTTTTGAGGAAAGCCTTGGAAACTAACTCAATGCAGATGTATGTGATTAGAAGTCACCGGCCCTCCTCCTGCCCATCCCCAAAGCAAGCCACGCCAGACAGCTTTAGATGTCAGCATGACACTGGGCACTGAAGCTTCGAAGGAACAAAGAAGGCCACCCTAGCGGCCTCTGTCAGCCAACGCCCCTGCAAAGGTATCTTCCAGAGGCTTAGAAGGAAGCTTAGAGTATGGCAAAGGCAGGAAGCGGGTCCTGGGGGCTGCACACCACACTCTAGAACCTTGCTTTAAAATAAGTAAAGTCAGAAAAGGTGTCAACCAGGCAGTCTTGGGGTTTAGTGGGTCCACACTGGCTGAAGCGTGGAAAATGGATGAGGGGTAAGAAAACTGAAGACAGAAAGACAAAGTAGGCAATTTGGCTAGGAAACCCAAGCAAGAGGCAATTCAAGAGACCCAAAGGATGTGAAATTGATTAGACTTGTTGATGGATTAGAACTTGAAGGAAAGACAGCCATGAGGGAAATTCCCAGGTATTGGCTTGGCAGATGACTAATAGAAAAATTCTATAAAGATCAATCTGAAAAGCTGACACATGATTACAGGAGTCCTCTTAGACAAACTCCTTATTCTGCGCGGTTCATGTCAAGATGATAAATTGATTACTCAAACCTTAATTCAATACTCCACGGTGACATGTGTGAAACAGAGGCTTGCCACTCAAAATCTGTGGAGAAGAAAGGAAGGGGGAGGCGGGAGATGGAGAGAAGGGTGTGTGTGTGTGTGTGTGTGTGTGTGTGTGTGTGTGTGTGTGTGTGTGTGTGTATGTGTGTGTATGTGTGTGTGTGTGTGTGTGTGTGTATGTGTGTGTACAGTCATCTCCTCAAACAGGTGATGACACACACACACACACACACACACTCACTGTCAGTCAGAGGACGGTGCCTGCTGCGGGAACATACCCTCCCCAGCTTAGTAGGAAACGACAGCCTGGATGAGATAGGTCATGCCACTTGTAGTACAAAGTCTTCCATTCTGAGCCAAGAAAGAGGTGTATATAACGGCAATGGTAAAATTTAAGAGGTGAGCCACTGTGCACCAGGGATGAGGAGAGCCACCAGCAAGGGCCCGGGAGCCACTTGAATCAACACAGCTTTAGACAGTCGCATTGCACTACACCCCCAACTACTAGATGTGAATAATATATATATGATCTAGTAGGGACTGTGGCCGGGCTGTTATTTCTCCACCTTCAGGGTTGGTAGGCCTGCCTGCTGGCATCCCCACTCCTCCCCTGCAGTGCACCTGAGACCGCTCTTAGCCTCAGGCACGCAAGAAAAGGAGAGATCCAAAATCTCGGGTGGTCAGTGGCTGCTGCACTGGCCTAGTTAAATAAATAATAAACACACTGAGCCAAGTCTGGGACTCCCTACAGGATGGTAAGCGTGTCCAGCATGCTTGGAGGCCATGTGGACAGTGCATGCACGGGCTGATGTTTTTGCTTCTCTGGATGTCCAGTGGGAGAATTTTATATCCACAGAAGCCATAAGTATATTTGTCTACCTATGTCTTAACATGCCTCAAAATCCAAATTGGTTCCATTCACTAGTCCGTCATTTATTCACATATTCATCATTCCTTCAGTGTGTATCCTTGACCCCATCCCCAGGAGTAAGCCTGTAATCCGGGTTGACATAGACCCTGGTGTTCCCTTGGGAGTCAGGAGTGCTAGACACACACAGAAGTGTTCCTGAAAATTCATGGGAACCATCTGGAAAGAGACCCTTGCTTCCCACCATACCTTGTAGGATGCAAGGCCAAAGCTGCTGTGGTGGCAGGAAGAGGGCCAAGAATGAAGACCCAGGAGAGCAGAGGCAAGTAGCAACATGGAGAGCAAGCTACACCACTGCTATGAAGAGACGCCATGACTGTGGTGGTTTGACTAATGTCCCTATAAGCTCATATGTTTGAATGCTTGGAAGTGACACTGCTTGAGAAGGATTAGGAGGTATGGCTTTGTCAGAGGAAGTGTGTCACTGTGTCACTGGGGCTGGACTTTAAGATTTTTAAAAGCCCAATCCAAGACTAGTCCCTCTCTCTCTCTCTCTCTCTCTCTCTCTCTCTCTCTCTCTCTCTCTCTCTCTCTCTCTCTCTCTTCCTGCTGCCTGCAGATCCAGATATAGAACCCTCAACTACTTTTCCAGTCCCATGTCTGCCTGCATGCTGCCATACAGATAGTGGACTAAGCCTCTGAAACTATAAGGTAGTTACAGGGTTTTAATCCATTAAATGTTTTTCTTTATAAGAATTGTTGTGGTCATGGCACCTCTTCACAGCAATGGAACACTGACTAACACAAGACCAAGGCAACTCTAAATAAATAAATAAATAAATAAATAAATAAAAACATTTAGTTAGGGGTCTGCTTATTGTTTTAGAGGGTTATTCCATGATCATCATGGTAGGGAATAGACAGACAAGCATGGCACTGGAGCAGTAACTGAGAGCTTCACATCCTGATCTGAAAGCAACAGGCAAGGAGAGTGAGACAGGGACTGGAGTGGGCATTTGAAACCTCAAAGCTCACCCCGAGAAGCACACCTCCCCCATCAAGGCCACACCTCCTAGTCCTTCCCCAACACTTCCACTAAATGAGGATGAAGCATTCAAACATATGAGCCTGTGGTGGTCACTCTCACTCACACCACCACTCCAGAGCCCAATGACACTGTGGCAACACTGCTCACCTTCCAAAGGACCCTGGTGACTTCCAGTAAGAAGCTAGCACACAGCTTCTCTCCTTTTCTTTCTTCATTCTAAGCTGCTTGGGTTGGGCCACTTGTCATTGCTTCCAGAATAATCTTCGCTCCTAATTCATATTTTAAGTTATAGGTCATGACCCATCCATCATTCCTACCAGAATCCCTTGCCACAATTAGAATGTTTCTGCTAGTGGTCCTAAGCCACTAGCTCAGTGGTTCTCAACCTGTGGTTTGTGACCCTTTTTTAATCTGACAACCTTTTCACATGGATCACCTAAGACCATTGGAAAACACATGTATTTATATTACATTCATAACAGTAGCAAAATCACAGTTATGAAGTGGCCTCGAAAATAATACTATGGCCGGGGGTCAGCACAGCAAAAAGAACTGTATTAAAGGGTTGCAGCATGAGGAAGGGTAAGAACCACAACTCTAGCCCTACCTTATAGCTTTGCAATTACATGAATCGATCAATGCCCTGCTTTAACTTGGGCTATAAATAAAGTATATCTGTCATCTAAAATCAAAGGATCTGCGTGAAGCCTATGCAGAATTCACTCAACTCAAGACTGACCCACTGGGTTAAGGGCCATGGGTCTTTTCCTGTGTCCAACACTAGACAACGCTCAGTGCTTCCTGGGGAGACAAACTCAGTGAGAAACAGCCAGGAGGATGAGCGCCTCAGATCGTGACTGTGGGGTGATTCACACCACACCCACAGCACAGGACCCACACTTGTTTCAAAGTGCTCCCTTGGAGGGTTCTCTGTGGCAATAAGCAATACCATCCTTAGACCTGGTCCTCAGCCTGGAGGCGTCTCCCAGGTAGAGGCGGCTCTAGGAAACTAATAAGGATCAGATGAAACTCCCAGGAGGAGGATTGAAGCAGATGGCAATTTGCTAATAACCGCACCAGCTGCCAGTCTTTAGAGAGTTACTACGAGGCTGACTCCAAGCTGCACAGTTAAACATCTCATTTCTGCTGCCCTGATCTAATCTTGGGACTGAACTCCCAGCCTGCACATCCTGTCTGTCAAGGGGGTCATGATAGCCATGGGTTTTCTTATGAGAAACTGCCATCAACTTCTACAGCTTATTCATCAAGGACCGCTCCCCCCCCCCCCCCCCCGCCGCCAGTTGCACGACTCCTTCTGAGGCACTGAATACACAGTTCTACCAAATTTAGTGTCTTTCTCCCTAGTGATGGTACTAATGATGGGGCAGAGTCTTCAGCCTATGGTACTAGCTCTATCCTTGCATCATTTTTGCCCTGAGCATCCAGACCCCATCTCTGACCTTAAGTGAAAACTATGGCCAAGCAGCCCCTTCAAATGGTCTTTGTGTTTGGGGCAACCACGGTCCGGTCTAAATGGTAAGCCACCATGAGCAATGGGTGGATTTGGAGGTGTTCAGCTGACCTGCCAAGGACCGAACCTGGGGAGTTCCACAAGATGTTCCTCTATCCTCGCTGGAGACTAGTTCTAACCAAACTAGAGGCTGCAGAGGTAGTGTATATCTGCCACCACAGGGAAGGGTCCTATAGCTGAAAGCACTTCTCTCAATAACCATCCATAAAGGGCGAAACTCCATCAACTTGACCAGAAGAAATTGTGTTACGAGAAGGTAAACAAAGAGGCTGGCTCACCATGTAGAGAGCTTGCCATGCAAGCATGAGGGCCAGAGTTCAAATCCCTAGCACCCATGTAATGCTGGGCAGGCTAAATGACCTGTTAGTAATCCCAGGATGTTGGACTCAGAGAAGGGGAGCCCCAGAGCAAGATGGATAGTCAGACTAGGCAAACCTGAGAGCTCTGGGTTTAGGTAAGACACTGCCTCAATGCGTATGGTGGAGGAGAGCATGGAAGAAGACAGCCAACATCAACCTCTGGCCTATGTACACACAGATTCACATGTGCCCACACACATGTACACACACACACACACACACACACACACACACACACACATATCTATAGAGAAAAAGTATTATTGGTGCAGCTAACTAGCAAGAGTTGCTGTGCCTGTCGTGGTCACAGCATTTCTCAGGTTGCTATAATTGGATCTGGACTGTTTCACCAGAGGCCTTGTTGTAACATCTTTATTCCCAGCTGATGACTCTCTAAGGGAAGTTTGGAAACTCGGGAAGGTGGAGTCTACTGTGAAGAAGTGAGGTCATCAGAGCCCTTGCAGAGCATATTGATTGAGTCCCCAGTCTGTGCTTCCTGGCCGCCATGAAACGAGCAGTATATCCCACACGTACCCCTGCTGTGACATTCTGCTTCACCACAGACATGCCCTGAGTCCTCAGTAAAAAACAGGCCTGGCTTCTGACGATTTAACTCAAATATCTTTGTTGCAGTAATAGAAATAGGACTAGTACATGATCTCTCAAATTTTGTAATTTATTGAGAGTTTCAACCCATTCTCAACAAATTTTAACTTTCATATTTAACTGTGTGTTATTAATTTTATACTTCTCAAAGAAACATCAAAAATGCTACATGCTTTAAACCCCCATAAAACTCAGATATACTTTTGCCTTTGAAAATTTCTCATATCAAAAACAAATCCCCATCATGGAAGAAAATTCCTCTTGAGCAAAAGAGCGAAAAAACCCTTAGTTTTCATGGGTAGAAAATTGCTTTGGGGTTCAGTCTAATAAGGTTCACAAAGACACGAAGTACAGCCTTGTGAAGTATCCTGGAATACATTTCTGTGGTTATTAGTGGGTGAAACCCCTTGAGAGGTGACTGGGTGTGGCAGGGAAAGTGGAAAGCACGGATAAATTCCAGTCTACCATTGGGGACTAGTCCTGAAAACAGTGGCCCTCTTCCCTCTGGAGCCACGCCCTGCCTGGCTAGTTACAATGCAGTCTCAGTGACAGCCTGACCAGAGCAGGGAGCATGTCGCGGGGGATTTCTCTTGATTGCTTTAATTGATATGAAAGTGGGTGGTACATCCCCAAGCCCAGGCCCTGGACTATAAAAGCAGACACTATCCTGAGCAAGCACTCCATGTCAGCTCTTGACTCAGGATGCGCCATGACTAGATGCTTCAAGCTCTTCCCACTGCGACCTCACCACAACGATGGACAATAAAACCATAAGCTAAAATCAACTCTTTCTCCCTTCGGCTGATTTTTGTCAAGATACTTTATCACAGAAATAGATATAAAACTAGGCCAATAGACTCTGACCAAAAGTACCAGGAGAGGTACCAGCATCTTGCTCATCTCCACCCCAGGTCAGGCGTCACTTTCTGGTTTCTGCCAACAGTCAATGACTGTCCTTCTAATCCTGTCCAGTCTCCACAGTCCCATTTCCATCACCATCTTCTCAGCCTTCAAGTACAGTGCCCCTGGCCCACCGTCTCCCCTCTCAGAGGCAGGAGCATCACAGGCCAGTCTTCTGCTTGTCAGTCCCTCTCTAATTCCATTGAGTGACCTCCCCCCTCCTACTCTTCCAGGTGCATCTTCGCTTTCCTCCGGAGCTAAAATGAGCACTGACTCTTTTCCTTGACTCCTCAACTGGGTTTCTTCTTGAGCCACCAGGCACTATACAGATTCTGAGCCTCACTAGGTGCCTCCGTCTCCTGCTTCAGAAGTATTCCCCGAAATGCCGATGCAAACAACAGCCTGAAAGTCAGTCTGACTGGTACAGAATTTGCTGATGAGCCATTTCAGAGAAAGGTTAGCACATGACAGGTTAGATTTTTTTTTTAAGAGCTCTGCATGTTTGTCAAAAAGTGTCCTCTATACATCCGCTTGTCCCTTGGGAAGAGACCTGATTGCATTTCCCCAGACATTTAGCTTAGAGCTACACCACAAACTCTGTGGGAGGAACCCCTAGCAATCCACCATTGTAAAATTTCACAGATTTTGCCATTTGCTCAAGTGGCAAGCGGCTGCCCAGAGTGTGGTTCAAAAGATGCCAGGAAGCCATTGTGTAACCTCTCCCCTCCAGGATGGTGCAGCATACTGGAACAGAGATTTAAAAAAAAAAAACAAACAAACAAACAACAACAAACCTTTCCTCACTAAATAACAGGGTCTGGGTGGACTCAGTCACCACCTCTGGGTTTGTCCTGATTTTGTGTGGTCCAAACCCAAATGCAGATAAAAGATGCCCCATGACAAGTGTCCTGGAGGAGAGGGCTAGGTGTCAATGGTGCTTGGTCCTATTTCCTTCTGCCTTTCCTTTCCCTCTCCAATCCCTCCACTTTTACCATCAATCGTGAGGGTCAGTGTGAAGAGTCACATGCTAGGCTTTTGGGGAGCCCAATGAGCTGTTCAGAGAGGGTGACCTGCTTGTCAAGACCTAAAGGATGAGGACACGAGAGCCACTGGCTATGCCCAGCAGCCAAGGCTGGGGTGGCTTAGGGTATGGGAATTAAAGGATGGAAAAAGAATGATTTGTAAGCCCTTCTGTGTGAGGGACAGGACTCACGCCTGTGAGTTTTCCCGCCAAGAACTCCTGCAAGACCCAGTTAAGCACTTTATAGTATCTTCAAACATTCACTGTGTGAACTTGGGGCTGCAGAATCGCAAGGTGATGGAATCCTCTTACCAATTTAATACATTACCCACTTAAAATGAGATAATGAAAAATCGCCAAGTGTTTGTAATCAGCCATACCATCATTTTGGAATATATGAAATGAGTATTTACAGGAGAAAAAAAAACCCTCTCAGAAAATATACTATTGAACAAATGTGAGCACTCCTTGGGGATTTACAAATCAATAGTGTGCGCACTCTCTTCCCCTCCCCCTACTAAGGAAATTTAATAATTATGCTGCCGCTAAAAGCAAACTCTTCAGTTTACCGTCTGGCCACTGAAATTCAATCAAGATACGCCGAGTCACCTGCTCCCCTTTGGAAGGTCTATTACATTTCTCCCTCTGTAATGAGGAGAAGTGTAAATGCAAGAGAAAAAAATAATCTCAAGGAGGCAGCTATGAGAAGTTCCTCATCTGGGTTCCTCAGGTAAGCAGATTAAAGGGACTGTCTTTCTTCCAGGGGTCAAGATTAATGCAATAAGCCCCAGTCGACTAGGACACGGAGACATCAGAGATGCTGGTGGAAGGGAAATAAAAGAAGCCAAACCCCACCCCACCCCTTACCAAAGTACAAGAGATCGGCATGACGCCGAAAGTAGACTCCACGGCGTGCTAGTGTTAGATGTGGGGTCTGCGTCTCCTGAGCAGCCATCTGCAGTAGTGCAGGCTCACTGTGCGTATGGTAGTGTTCTTTCTGGATCCCATACAGAGACTGCTGCTGTTTCACAGAGCTCTACAGAGTATGTAGTTACAAGAGACTGTCATTGCTTTCTAATAATGCTACTTTAAGATTTGGCTTATTTTCGTTTTAACTATGTGTATGTGCATTAGGAACACACATGTGAGTGCGGGTGCCAGCTGAGGCCAGAGGTGTGGGGATCCTTCCTGAACTGGAATCATAGGCAGTTGGGAGCCACTTGACACCGGTGCTAGGCACAGAACTCAGGTCCTCTGCAAGTGTTCTCAACTCCCGAGCCATCCCCCACCTCCATGATGCTATTTTCAATTCCCCCTAGTTAATCATCTCCATCTAGTAAAATTCCAAAATCTCATGAAGTACATACTGAGAGTGTTACTGAAAATTTTATCGTGAAAATGATGGCATACTTAGCACCACCTCATGGTACAAGTGGGAGATGAGACTGAGCCCTGATATTTGAATCCTAGAAAAGGAGTCAGCAGGATTTTGTAGCAACGTAGATGTTTACAGAAGAAGCCGCTCTGGGGATTTCAGCGAGAACCACTGATTTTCTTATCACTGAAATTTTCAAGCAGATTTTCATGTAAATCAACCCAAACTACTTAGATAGAAAATGAAACGTAATTACCTGAGTTTAAGAATTCACAAATTATGGCCCTGCAAGATGGCTCGGTGGATAAAGGCAGATGGCTCAGTGGGTAAAGGCACCTGCTTGCCAAGCCTAAGGACCAGAGTTCCGTCCCAAGCCCACGTGGTAGACGAAAAATAACCGGCTCCCTCAAGCTGTCCTCTGACCTATATACACATACAATAAGTAAATAAATAAATGAATGTAAACTTTTAAAGGATTCACAAATCACATAATTTCTTTATAACAAAACATCCTCTTTTGACTTAACGACCCAAATAACAAATAACTGATAAGCCATATGCAATTTATGTAATTAACAAAATTCTTGAATTTTGAAGGAACATATGCCAAGAGAGTATGAAAACACCACACACATTCCAGTGCCAGAATTCTCCCCCAAATTTGAACTTTCCTATATTTAAAATGCAACCATCATAAAGGATGATGAGAATTTGGGATCCAGCTCAGCCACAGATCTCTGTGCCTAGTGCGTACAGCACGAGGAGAAGAAGGAGTCCCTAACAGGTAAATGAAAATAAAACACAGAATGGACAGTTCGGAGCTTTAATATGGAAAATTCCAGTCATCTTGTAATGCCACTTAGAAGTGTCAGCACTGATGCACTCACAAGGGACTGAACCTAACACGGTGGAGTTGAGGCAGGAGCCAGCTACGACTGTAGCTTTCAGGTAGATGGGAGAGCAAAGAGGCCAGAGGGGGATGGTATTCTGAAGGAGAGCTAGCCTCCCTTACTGAGGGCACAGGTAAAAGGATAGAGGAGAGGGGCGCAGCTTGCACTAGCCAAGTGACACAAAAGGAGACAGTAACAGGAGCAACAGCTGAGCATCGCTGCAGACTTTTAAGGTCAGGGGTGGAAGGAACACTCTCAAACAGGCCTGTAGCACATGAAGAAATCCTGCTGACCTATTCCATAGCCTTCCCCTCCATTGTGTTATGAAGTAAACCAGAAAGAATTTACCTCAGTCATATGTAATTGGTGATCAAAAATGAAGCAGTACCCAGGTTAATCAATAAACTATACTACAGGATAAGGACCTTAAACTCAAGGGGAAAAAAATTAAGTTATCATAGAAAAGCTCAAAATCATCATCTTTAACACAGCACCGCGTGGTTGAAAGAATTCAGATACAGTCAGGTGACATGACAGGATGTCAACGTGGAAAGGGCTCAGGGAGCTGCAGCCCAGCAACCGCAGAAGGTGGACAAGCAGTAGAGCTTTGAAAAGACAGGAAGAGAGAGGGAGGACCGTTCAGAGGTGAGGACCACAGCGGCCACATCTTGGGGTGCAGAGATGGAAAACCCTGCAGAGGGTACGGCCACGAGAAGTGAGTAGCACAAAGAAAATTAAATGAGCAGCGGGTTAAAGAGGGCTAAAGAGGAAGCAAGACAGACAGACCACAGGAGTCAGCGTGTGCCCTCTTGGTGTGCCCACAGTTGATCTAAGAGACCGAGAAGGACACAGAGATGGGTAGAGACAGAGAGACACACCAAGAGAATTGGAGAGACAGACAAAGAAAGGCAGAGATACAGGTGCAGACAGAGACACGGAGACAGAGGGATGCACACAAAAGGAGGTGGAAAGAGAGAGAAAAAAGAGAAAGGTGAGAAGTCAGAGATAGAGAAATAGAGACACAAAAACACAGAGCCAAAGAGATGCAAAGAAATGGAGAGATGCATATATAGGGGGAGGAGGTCTCCCTCAATCACAGACATAGGGGAGGGGAGAAGGGGGGAAGTGAGAGGGAGGGAGGAATGGGAGGAAACAGGGGAAGGGCTAACAATCGAGATGTAATATGAATAAATTAATAAAAAAATTTTTAAATAAAATAATAAAAAATAAATAAATTGAAGTAGGACGTTGGAATGGAAAAAAAAAAGAAATGGAGAGACTGAGGAAGATGAAGAGAGGATGACGTAGACAAAGGCTGAGACTAGCCAAAAGACGCACAGAAACAGAGATCCAGACAAGACACAGGGAGCACTGGGAAAACTTTCAGAAATGAAAGGCTTTAATTTACAGAGGCAAAATACAAGCCCCAAGGAAATTTGACAGAACAGGATTAGAAATTGATAGGGAAATTAAAACACAAAATAAATATCAAAATCCTACCACTGGGAAACGTAAAGGCTCTTTCTCAGTTCATAGCCAGATGAGAAATCCAAACTGGAATTGTATTACAAATAGGCGATAGTAGTAAGTAAAATGCTCTGTGGTGGAACTAATTGATTGTTCATATTCATAGCATAGATGAGAAAAGAAATGAATAGCCATAAGCACATGCATTAATAAATGAAAAATGCTTGTGAATACTTCATCAAAAGAAAGATGACATAAGATGGATAAAATAAGGCAAAGAATAGCAGAAGTGGCTCTAATAAATATCAAATATGAAATTAATCATTTAAAACTGAAAAGGATCACCATGATAAATCAAAAGGCTATGAATAAATGAATGCATGAATACACAGAGTGAATATTATCTAATGCAATTTTTAAAAATACAAAGCCACACATAAGCACCATAAGGATGTGAAGAGAGACACTTCATGCAGCTCTAAGAATCTAAGCAGAGAGGATTAGTTCCTGGAAAATAGAAATTAGCAAAACCCACACAAGAAATAGAAATTCAATGTTGGTCAGTTGCTGTTCAAGAAATAAGCACTATTAGAGTGTACCCCGAAAACAATGCCTCCCTCAAAGTCAGAGTGTTTAAATGATTTTGTGATTCTACCAAGTCATCACAAAATCAGTAACTCCAGTGCTCTTTTAAGTTACTGTCGATCACAGGAAAGAGGCTCACAATTGTCTGTCATACAAGCATGGAAAAGAAAATTTCGTTTATGAGTAAGAGTGCAAAACTCTTAACAAAATGTTAGGACAGCCCTGTCTCATCAGTTCTAGTGGCACAGACCTGCAATCCCAACTATTCATGGGGCTGAGGAGAAAAATAATCCTCAATCTCACCTATCTGTGAACTCTGCAAGCTACAACAGTGCCTGGCCCATCAAGATCTGCCCAGTGACGCAATGATGACAGGAATGCTATGGGACTAAATTTTTTTCTGCTTGGATCTAAAACCCACTCCATGAGATGGAGCCAATACCTGCCATGCTACAGAGGCCAAGGACCTGTGGCTAGAGAAGTCATAGACCCTAGAGGAGAACCTAATTCCATTATTCTGCTAAATAGGCATAGTATTAAAATGACTCCTCCTGGTTTGTTGCTATACTCATAGATCAGAGCATCTCTCAAAGAGAAGCTTCTTCTTGTAGTAGATGACAATTAACCTTGAAATACCCAGAGAAAAGTGACTACAGAGTGATCAGCCATAAATGGCGTGCACACGCCCGTGTGTGTGTGTGTGTGTGTGTGTGTGTGTGTGTGTGTGTGTGTGTGTGTCCCCTCCCCCCAAAGGCTCAGGGATCTTCCTGGAAGACAGGGCAGAAAGATCATAAGAGCCAGAAATAGTCAACAACATCAAGAAAACAGTGCTTGGTTGGTGTTGCTGTAACAACATGCACAAAAACAGCACAAGCAGCAGCCAGACAAAATAGCAGCATGGAAATGGGAAAGGTAGGCACAAATCCCACCACTAGCTGAGGAGCTATTGGCATTTGTCATCCACTAGAAGAGAGAAAGTCAGTTTTCCTTAATTATGAGATCCCTGGTAGATCAACCATATACCAGGGCAGACTCTACTACACCCAAGAGTAGCTACAGAAATAAGACTAGGAAGGAAAGAGAAGAAGAAGAAAAAGAAGAAGAAGAAGAAGAAGAAGAAGAAGAAGAAGAAGAAGAAGAAGAAGAAGAAGAAGAAGAAGAAGAGGGGGAGGAGGAAGAAGGAAGAGGAGGAAAGGAGGAGGAGGAGGTGGAGGGAGAAGTTGTCTCAAAGTTGTTAGGGAGGGATAATTGGTTGCTGTCTATAGCATAGAGGCAGGGCAGGACAATGGTTAGAACACAGTCCTTGTCTGCAGTGACCAGACTCCCAGAAAATCCATGCTTAGCTGACACTGACTAAGTGGGAACACAAATTCATTAACCTCCTCATGCTGCCAAGTCCTCAAGCAGAAGAGCAGACCATCATAAGCCACCTTGTAAGGCAGCAGGCAGGAGTAAACAAAGCCATTCTTACAGAACGCCAACAGAAGATACTCCAACGTAAGTGAAGGAACAACATTAACTGTTGAGACTTTTCCAATTTGAAGGTCTAATGATATCAAAAGAAAAAAAAATCAACCTCTAATCTTTATATATCATGGCAAGGCACTTCATATGTCAACATTCATTTTTAATATTTTTTGAGATGGGCAGGCTTTGACTAGCTGTGTAGCCAAGGATGACTTTAGACTCCTGATCCTCCGGCCTCCGATTCGCAGCGTTGAGGTTTCTGGTGTGTACCACCACTCATGGTGTATGCGGTGTGGGACATTCAGGCCAGGGCTTCATGCATCCTAGGCTGTCCCTCTATCAACGAGGCAAGCTCCCATCACAAATCTTCTTGGACAAATGACTAGATATGTGATTGCTCAGCGTGGCGTGAAATACAAGCTCTATTTGGGTCAGTTAAGGCATGTGTCCATCTGTGTTTGTTGAGCACTTCATCTTAGTTGTACCCAGCTAAGCTGCCTCTGCTTGACCCTGCCCTCCATAAGAACCACTTGTGCTCTCTTAGCATAGTAAAGTCAGACAACACTAAGACATGGCACCTATGTCTCCGTCTGATCATCTCACCTACGGGCTCAAGCCCGAGGGGTTCACTCATTCTCCAGCATGAAGAATGCATCTTCCTTCCTAGCATCACAGTGGCCACTTAATAAAAAGCTATTACAGCAAAAGGAAACGCACAGAACACGGAGAGCTCAGGGACACGATTTTTGTTGCTTGTTCGTTTCATATATCTATATAATAAATTTTGGTCACCCTCCCATCCCCCTCCCACCCAGTTGCAAACCAGTTGCATCCTTCTAATCCTAACTGCTCGGTGTTAAATGGTATCAAAGAAGAAAAGCCTGAGACGTGATGATGGCTCTTTCACAAACACAAATTTAGCTTCCTCTCTGTGCCAGGTGATGGTGCTCACTGTGGAGTTACACAAAAAGGAGGTCAGAGTTCATTCCTCCACACAACGCACAGCCCAGAGCCTCCCCCAGGGTGCCACTAATTGACTTTTGAAGTCAGTAAATCAAACAGGTTAATTTGCATCTCATTTACATTTTAGAAAGTGCATCTCACTCAGACATTTTCACTATAGTCTCTCTACATAGGGCTAAGGCTCTCTGCACTTGCTTGACTAAAGGACAAGGTGTTTAAAGCAGGTCACACCTTCTCCTCAGAAGCTTACTCACAATGGCCTCCTCCCTCCACTCTGTTCTCAGGTGGCCTGGTGCAGGGCCCAGCCCTGGAAGGTCCTCTCCCCAGTTCTGAAACTAGACTTTCTCTCCCTCAAGGGTGCCCCAGGTCACTGAGAATGCTATTGCATTGCCCCATCACTATAGGCATTTCTAGGCATGCAGAAGTTTCCGGCATTCCCTGGGTGCAGCTCAACCTCTGTTTCCTCTGGGATATGTGCAGTGTTTATCTTCTTCAAAGTCTACTTAGCACCATCTCTGTCTCATGGTCTAAGTTCTGTCAGCAAAAACCTGAAGGCCTAGTATGTGTTAGCAATTGGTAGGGAACTGGGACCATAGCAAGCTCCTCCGTGGCTCTTCTAGAATCAGAACATCTGTATTCATTTAAAGGACTATAGGGGAAAAGGGATGGAAATTTCCCCAAACGCCCGAATCTACAGCAGTGCATGCAGATGACTTCCCTGGTCCCTGACACTGACATTTACTGTCAGTTCACTATGTGGAATCCCCTCTGTCCCCTCAAGAGTGGGATGGACTCTTAGGTTCAACCTGACACCCTGAGGAGTGCTTGTGAGAAGCCACATATGCAAAGAGGCAGTGGGTAACCATCCCCAAAGTCGCTCTGTGACCTGTAGACTGTGAATCTGCATTCAAGAGAAGGAGGCTTCTGCTTGAGTCACTATCACACCACCCTCTGTCCCTGGCTTGAAGCCTTTTGTCCCTTCCCTTCTACCCCGTGCTAAGCACATCCCTATGGTCTCACCCTTTCAGCCTCAGAGGCAGGAGAAGCACACAGAAGCCTTAGCTTCATACTCTTTTATTTTAGTGGTACTTTTTATAAAAGGCTTATGGAAAAAGAAAGCATTAATTGCTTTCCCTGTCAGTGTCAGTGTAGTTAAGATAGCCACCAAAGCCACCGGAAGGAGAGAGAGAGAGTACATTCTGACCCACAGGACCAGGATGCAGTCCCTAGGAAAAGGAAAAGCACTGCAGAAGGAGCCAGGGCTGCTGGTCACAGGTCACCTGCTGTCAGGAAGCAGAGTGGCAAAAGCTGGTGCTGGGCTCACTTTCCCCTTTTTATTTAGCCCGGGACTCCAGCCCATGGACTGGCACCGCCTACAGTTAGGGTGGGTCTTCCCCACCTCAGTTAACCTAATCTAGAGGAGCAGAGACTTGCTCCCTATCGAGTCTAAATCCCAACAAACTGACAAGATGAACCTCTGCTAAACTCAAATCCTGAGGAGGGGGCTTTGAGGAAACCTACTGTTTTGATTGTCCCTTCCACGGTTCCCCCTGTTCCCTGACTCAAGTTGACAAGTACATTCCGAGACTCTGTCATCAAAGTGCCAGGAGTCAAGAAGAGAAATAAGAGGACCACAGATCTCAACTCTGTGCTCAGAAGGATGCCAACCGCTTGGTCTACATAGGCTGACAGGGGCTTACCATAGCTGTGAGTGACTGAGACACAGACATTGTCAAAATGAGCAACCACAACAAAAGTTAGAAACTCCAGTGTCCCAAGTTCCATATGTGCTAGCCCTGAAAGCTCAGTGCTCCAACGACCAAACACGGTAGCAGCAACAATGACCAACAAAGATTTTGACCTGCTGAGCCCTGGCCATCTCATCATGACAGCATCAATCAGTCCTCCCTTCCCAGCGTTGAAGTCTTTCACCCTGGGCCTTTCAAGCAGCCTCCCCACCTACCTCAAGATCCAGCCACCCACACTTACCTCTGCCTCACAAAGAGATCCACACAAGGGCCCTCATCACGGTAGGCAAACCGCCAGTGAAAAATCCCTTTGTTCACATTGGAAATCTAATTCTGTGATATTGCAAACATTTTTTTGAGACACTGCAGGTTTTCCTCAGCCTGGTTGTATGTAAATTAGTCCGCTACATGGAAACCACTCCTTAAAATAAAGGAGACTCATTTGTGATCAGTAAACTATCCTGCAGCATGGTGCTATAGGCCGGTGAACTGTGCCAGCATTTACCTTTCATAAATGATGTAAGGTGACTTTCTGGAGTAGCTCTTCCTGGCCATTCCCATGGGGACTTCCCATCCACTTCCTTGCAAGCATGTGAGTTGTGTTCTGGCTTGTTTTTATTTTGTAGATTAAGAGGTGTCAGATTTGAAGTCTTTGGCTTTGCTCTCTATCATACTTTGTTTCCTGAGGGAGTGTAGATGTGTCCCTTGTGCCCCTGCCCCTATAACCAGTAAGTAGCTTACCCTAGCTGCGCATGGAATCAGAAAGGCCCTGGGCACAGAATGGCAGCAGGCTCTGTCACTGTGTAGAGAAGGCTGGATAACAGCCAAAGTCCTTCCTGTGATATGCCCCATAGGGAATTATGGGAGAGGAGCTCAGAGCCACCCATTTCCCATGTCCTCTGCGTAGACCTCCAGAAACCACGCAGAGGGCGCCTAAAAGTAACAGCCTGTGTTTGTGAGGGCTAAGATGTAGGTCAACCTGCAAAGCCCACATCCTTTCCCAAAAGAACAGGTCTTCAAGAGAAAGGACAATAATACCATGTACTCAAAGCCCAAGTTAGTGACGGCCCATCCCTGAATACAGGCTTGACGATTTCCAAAAGACCAGCTGCTTGCGATGTAGCCTGCTACCTTGTACACTGCACAGGGGCATTTTGACTTCCTAACATATGCCAGCAGGACACATCCTTTGTCCTTAATGGTGAATGTCATATTGGGAGCAGCTTTAATAAACACCACCCATGAATTCAATCTGAAAGAGTGGAACTCTATGAAATAAGAATCAGGCTACGGGTAGAACGCGCATGGGAGAGCAGACACTCTGCTCGGGGCCTGGGGCAGGTCACATTTGGAGGCTGGAAACCTGCACAGGAAAGTGAATGAGATATGGAGACAGCTTGACTGGTCCAAGCTCCGGGTTGGCCTCTGTGAAGCATGATCCAAATAGTTGGCTGTGATTGGCTGGCTGCTGTAGTTGGCTGGAGCCCAGCTGTTGTGGTTGCCTGAGAGCTGGGTGCTGCTCTCTCCCAAAGTGCACTGGAAAGCAACTTTCCTGACAGTTTGGTGCTGCGTTTTGGTGCCGTGTGCTACCCAGAAGCACGAGGTCAAACCAAGCAGGTGCTGTAGCTCATCTCAGAGCGCTTGCCTAGTTTACGGAGCTCAAGGCTCTGGGGAAGAAGAAAAGGAGGGAGAGAAGGATGGACAGGAAAAGGAAAGGAAAGAAGGGAGAAAGGAAAGGTCTCTCCCTATCCCTATAGAGCTGTGCACTCAGAGGCAAGCCACCTGGAATCTTTAAGAAGTGCTCTGTTTTTGCAGCTTTCCAGAAGTCCTTCCTATTTTCTATTTTTTTCCAGGGCAGAGGGGCCATAGTTTATTTAACTTCTAGCTCCGCAGATATGATCTTCTGAGAGGTGTGTAGTCAAGAGACCTTCAGAGCTTTTGTGAGACTTCTCGTTTGATTATTTTCATTAAGGTTTTAGCTTACAAAGTAACACTGCTCCTCACAAACAAACAATACGGATGCGAACTAAATCTTCCCTTCCCTCTTCTCCAGTTCCATGTGAGGCAGCCGATGCTAAATCTACTTTCTCTGCCCAGTCCCCCTTTCAGTGCACCATGGCCCTTTAGGAATGTCAGGGTAGGAAGTAGTTTCACAAACTGTTTGATTATAACATCCTTGTTCACAGAGCATCCCACAGACCTGCATCCTCTGGGACTGCTCCTCCGGTCTGCACTCTAAGGGAAATCTGGAAGTCAGGGTCAAGGACGACTCATGATGGAATTGGATCTTTTGTACCAACTCTGCAAGAAATCCACACAGATCCTGTCCAGCCACCATATCCCACAATCCATTGATTCTTAATAGCATTTGTGAGAATTTACAAGTTGCCTCATGCCACAAATCGCTTCTCCTAAGAACGCCTGCAGAACAGGCACTGGAAGCTCCTCCTGTTGAGAGCCAGTCTCCACCTGGGCATTCTCAGGGGATGCCCGCAACAGGAATAGAAGACGGAACTACTCAAAGGCATTCATGGCTGGCACAGGTGCCACTCCCATCTTTATAATCCTCACTGGAGAAGCTCTGGCTACCAGTGAGCCCCGGTTAACAAAATACTTTTGAATTTTCTAATGAAAAAAGTACAGTATTTGCTGAGAAAATGAAAAACAGCTAACGATATAAGATCACCACTAGCGTCTGGCCATTGGTCAGGGTCTCTGCACTCTACCACATTTGTGCCAGGCATGTCTTGGCATTATTTAACATAATCCATGTAAATGGATTTTTTTTTTTGAATCATCTCCTTTGGCTGAAGCTTCCAGTCTGCATGAGCAGGAATACAAAACCTTGGCTCTGTAAACTTTGACTGAAAGGCAGGTGGCCCTTTGCTAGGCGACCAGTGTCTCTACCCTTCCCTCCCACAAGTTCAAGACGTGTCCTTTAGATTTGAGAGTGAGCACAACAGAGCACAAGGGTGGCCAGGTGCAGGCAGCACACACCTGAGGACCAATCCAGATCTGAGGGTGACTATGTGGTCTTCTCTGGCTTAAATAATTTCCAGTGGTTTGGACTTCATCAGTCCCCATAGGGCACTGCTGGTGTGGTCCTACACCACCACCCCCTCTCCCCACCTCCAGTGCATTCCTAAGGAGAAACCCATCCGTGGGCGGAAGTCTTCTCCAACTCTCGTCGTTTGAGGGCACAGCCCATCACAGTGGAGAAGGTACGGCTGCAGGAGCCTGACGCTGCTCACTGCATGTCAGCAGTCCAGGAAATGAGGCCCAGCCATAAACCTCATGGTCCGCCTCCCAGAGAGCCACTTCCTCAAGCTAGGCTACACTTCCCACAAGCTCCATAGTGCCAAAACAGTAGCAGCTGGGAACCAAGCTAAGCACAAGAGCCCATGGGGGACATTTTACACCTAAAACATAACACCATCCTGGAAACTAAGCCAGAGTCTGTGTTATCCATGCAAGGGTGACATTTCCCATTCCTACAGACCATGCTCCTTTATTGCCGTTTCCTTTTCTGTCACCTGGATCCAGTCAAGTTTTCATGGTTAGAGTGAAACATTTTAATCACAAAGTTCTTCTAAAGTCAAACTATTCTATGAACTTTTTAATGACTTCTATATTTATCACACCTGGTTTTTCTAATTACTTAATGATTCTAAAATTAATATGTATCATGGAGAGCTGTTTGATCTTCCTAGGGGAGAAGATAAAAACTACAGAGGAAAACGTGTCAGGGTGGATATGAACAAAGGGAAATAGGCCACGTGGAAGAACCCACAAGGTGTATTACAGCCTGTTCTTATAAAACAGAGAAACTAAACTAAACTAAACTAAAACCTCATTCTGTTTCTCTAACCCTAGAAGAGACTGGTGTTGGGATTTCTTGATTTAAGGATAAGAACACAGCATGTAGCCAGGAAGTGGTGGTGCACTCCTTTAATCCCAGCACTCGGGAGGCAGAGGCAGGTGGATCTCTGTGAGTTCGAGGCCAGCCTGGTCTACAAAGCGAGTCCATGACAGCCAAGGCTACACACAGAGAGACCCTGTCTCAAACAAACAAACAAACAAACAAAAGAATGCGGCTTGTATCTAGCACAAGAGAAGAGATTCTCTGATACCACTCTCCGAGGAGCCATGGGTTTGTAGATGCACACAGCAGCCAGAGCTGTGAACATGGTCGGATGTGTGCAGTTTTTCAGAGATAAATAAATAAGAATAAGCACGTCCATCACCTTTGAAGTCAAGAATGGGGCATGTAAAATTATCTCAGTAGAAGGTACAACAGTAAACAAGCCCGGGGGTGCGGATGTGAGGTGTGGTCTGCTAAGTAAGAGAAGGAAAGAAAACAGGAAAAGCAGACAAGAGAGGATGGGCAGAGAAGAGAAAAGTCTGAGGTATGGGAAATAAACAAAGTGAGATGCACCTAAGGCAGGAAATAAAGCCTGGTCAGCTGATAGCAGAGGTCAACAGAGCCTCTGAAAAGAGGATATTTGAGCTGAGACCTGGGTCTCCTGGAAAGAACACTCCAGGCTGAAGATACACGAACCCCACTGTCCCTGCAGCAGGAGGCAAGCTTGGCCTCCTGGGGAACAGGGGAGCATCAGGGCTTGGAGTCAGGGAGGCTGCACGCTGGGGGGCACAGAGTTGGAGAGGGAAGCTACACACAACACACATCACTCACCATTCCAGGGCACAGGAGAGAGGTTGAGTTTTTACAGTTGCAATGCAAACACATCAAAGATTTTTGGTAATTTAGGATAAATAAGTTACACAAGTTAATTGTTAGTTGATCAAATCATGGTCAAGTCAATCACTAGTCTACTTTTATCACAAGAATATACATCTTAGGTGTGGCAGATAGATAGGATTCTATAGGAAGATAAGGTAGCATAGTTAGATACGGTCTTCAAAACCTCAAAGACATGCAGAATATGGCATTTAAAATGGATTTTATTATTTCAAAGATTCACTGACAGCCAGGCGTGGTGGCGCACGCCTTTAATCCCAGCACTCGGGAGGCAGAGGCAGGTATATTGCTGTGAGTTCAAGGCCAGCCTGGTCTACAAAGTGAGTCTAGGACAGCCATAACTACACAGAGAATCCCTGTCTTGAAAAAAAAAATTCACTGACAACGAGACAGGGTAACTCCCGGCAATGCCCTGTAGGCTCAATTTTCTTAACAAATATATTTTATTACAAACTTATTAACTGAGAGTACCTCACTTATAACCCAACTAGCCTAAACAATAGGAAAAGAAGATTAAAAAATACAATAATGAAACTGTAAGGATATCAGTTCTGAGGAACAATTCTCCTGACGTAATCAGCAGGATTTCTTCTGCTGGAACCTGGAGCAACCAGGATCTGGAACCTAAGCCAGAGCCCCAAAGCCTTCCCTCGAGTGGTTCTCTCTAGGAGCATCTGGAAGCTGAGTGATGAACAGCCAAAACTATCCCAAGTCTCCAAAGGCCTCACCTCTTGTTTTCGGCTCACATTTATACCTTCTCTCATAATTTGTTCAAGGAGGTTTTGCTGCTGGTTAACAACAAATCTCTCCCCACGTGGTGGTTTGACTTCTAAGGTGATAAACATCACCTGCTCTCTCACAAGTCTTTTTCTCATCCTCCACTTGTGATCTAAACAAAAACAAACAAACAAACAAACAAACATGTTTATCTCTCCTTTAACACCCAGCCTACCTCAAATAGGATGGTGAGCATGAGCATCAAAGAACCTCCTTATGGAGATGGCTTCAAATGTGGCAAACAAGCCACTGGGCAAAACGTCCTCGTTTCTACCACAGACAGAATTCTGCCCTAAAAATGTGCAAGGCATTTGGTGCAGGCAGAGTCAACAGACAAACTCAGCCAAGATAGGATAAGCAAGTCTTCAATATTTCCTGCCTCTGTCTGTCAGATATATTGAGCCAGGAGGCTGAAGAAGATGCTCCAACATTATAGAGAGTTTTAGGTGACTATTCAGGTAGAAAACTGTCTCTGCCGTCTTCTCATTTGGAAAGCTATGAACCTACACTCCCGGCATACTCAGGTAATCAAGTCTCTGATGGAGCTGAAGACCAGGTAGCTTCCAATGAAGCTTAGTTGTTCAGGGGTTAAGATGTGTTTAGGTCTAGATAGATGTTATAAGTTGATAATGACAAGATGTGATGGAGACTGATTTACATTCAGAATGTTAAATGCACCAAGATAGGAAAGATGCTTTCTTCAAGGCTGTCAAATACAAATAGTCAAAACACTAAGAATGTAACATTTATATAATTCCTGATTGTGTCATGGTTCTTCTTGCTATAGGTAGTTTTTTGTATATATGTGTAATAATATAAATGTATATGTAAAAAATATGAAAAAAAGAGAGAGAAAACATAAATTCCTCTCCTCTGTTCACCCTTTGTATTTCTCTACTTTGATCCTACCTGTTGTTTGGTCCCTAACCATCTCCTCTAGCCTCCACTGTATAGATGACATTTTCCAGATGATATTGGCATGTTCTCATGCCCCAGGCTTTTGTTTATAAAGCTTACACAAGATGTCAAAAAAAAAAAAGAGAGATTTTTAGTAAAAGGATATTACACTTTGGAATACATATCTTAAAAGGCCACTCTGGATATTTCTGCAGAGAGTTTGGAGGGCAAGACTGCATGAAGAAAGACTACATGAGCCCAAGAGACACTGAGTAAACAAGGAAAGACCTGCCAAGGCATGGCCCAGGGTAGTGACAGTGGAAACTCTGAGCATGCTGAGCTGGACAGACACATATGAAGTCGAGCTGAGCTGAGAATAAGAAAAACCACAAAGCATGGGCCTCTGGATGACAGTCCTGGATAGATGAGGGAGCCCAGAAGTGTGTGAGTGGGGTGGAGAAAACACTTCAGAGGAGATGGGGTAAGGCCCTATTCACTCTAAAATGAAAGACTGATTTGCAAACTGGAAATTTCTTGGCAATCAGGAGAGAGCTCTCCTTTAGCCCGTGACACAGAGACCCGGTGAGGTCCCTAAAACACTACATGCTATTTTCAGTGAGAACTTACTTGTTCTGAAAAAGCTTCGCAAGCTAGTTACACAGTGAGATCACAGCCCCGCTCTTAGGTCTGGGCCATTTCTACCACACTGTACAAAAAATGAGGAACAGAGCACAACTCGGTCCTAAGAATAACCCAAAGCAAATGTCTCTGAATCTGCATAATTGTCATCCTTGTGATGCAGCCTGCCAGGACTCCATCGTCCCTCAGGTCACCTCAGAAACAAAGGAGTATCTATGAAAATCATGTCAGACCCTAGAGAAGCCAAAAACTAAAGTGACACTGTCTAAGTTGCTGCTCACTTTATGTTTGAATCCTTTTACACCTATAAGTTATAGAAAACTGACTTTCTACAAAACCATCTGGTTCATATCCATAGAAATGCAAATTCTGTTTGGGGTGATGCTCTGTGGCCTTTGAGCACTTCACAGCTATCTGTAAATCCCCTGTAATGGTTCTGAATCTCTCTGTCTCTCTATCTCTCTCTGTCTCTGTCTCTCACTCTGTCTGCCTTCTCTCTCTGTCTCTGTCTTTCTCACTGTGTGTGTGTGTGTGTGTGTGTGTGTGTGTGTGTGTGTGTGTGTATTGGATTCTTTCCTAAATTAGTTGCAGCCTCCTATTGGTTCTTTGATTAATGAGCTGAATTAAAGCTTCATTTTTATTTATAGGCATTCATTTGTATTTATATGAGTCATGACTTTAATCTTTCCAAAAACTGTCCTTTAACCTAAATATGTCAGTCTTTAATATTAAATTTCAAATATAATTTTTAAAATATCCCTTTAAATTTTGAATCATTTCAGAAAGGAATGACTTCAACCAAAAAAAAAAAAAAAAAAAAACTTTGGAATTTTAAAGATGTGAGTCAACTTGCCAACACACGAAGGCTGAAAGATTTTGGCCTTGAATGGTCTGCTGACAGAACAAGGCCAATGTGGCATGCAAATCTCAATCGATGGGCTTTGACTTTCCCAGAACTGAATGCCAAACACTGCATGCCACCTACTCCCCTGGCAGCAGTCGCAGCCGCACACTTTGTCACAGTAGAAATATACACTCATTTCAAACACCCTTTCTTTGTTCAGGGGCGACTCCCTAGAGGGTCCCTCCGAGACCCAGTGAATATTTTGTAGGTGAGCATAAGCAAACGGCCTCTCCCCGTGATATGAAAAACAGGTTCACAGATGCATACAAGAAGTTAAGGGAAAGGATAGGTGCAGACAGTGAGAACGAAGGCCTACCAGCAGGGCCAGAAGCTCGGCCCCAAAGCCCGGGAGAGAAAACCCAATGAGTTCCAAAGAGGAAGTCACCAGAAAGTAACTGACAGCCACACACCTCCGAGTTGGGCTGCTATAGGCGCAGTTTATCCAGGTACCGCCTCTGAATGTAGCTCCACTGAGCCCCGTTCCAGGTAAAACTCAAGAAGCCTCGCTGTAGGACCTGAGAGAACTGTATCTTCTAGTAGTTGCCAAAGGCCATCACCTGAGATTCTGCAAGGATGAAAAACACAGGGCCCCAGCCAACCAGTACATGGGTCACCATGGTGCTGTGCAGGACCGGCTACCTCGGCTACCTCTAAGAGTGACACGCAGCAGGAGTGGAGTGCAGCTGCATCAGGGGGCATTGAGTTGCTTTCCTCCTATGGCCGACTCTTAAAATCAGCTGAACCTTTGTGCTGAGTGACCACCTCCCCTCCACAAGCGCACATTCATATCATGGAAGACCTTCAAGAGACTGCTCTGCAAGGGCAGATGTGAGCAGAATACATTTATTAGAACTATAAAAGTAATATTACCACATTTTTATCTCAAGTGGCTGAACCGGTTACACTAGTTTTTCTCTAATCAAATTTTGTATTACATTCTCACTACCTCAGGCAAGAAAAGTCAGAAAACCAGAAATAGAAGGCACGATTAACTATTCCAGTCACCTCCCAGCTGCTTTAGCTGTAGCTCTGCCCTTCCTGAAGGACAGAGGAGACAAGAGGGGGCAGACACTACCATAGAGCACTGCTAAGGGGAGAAGATTTGACCCAGGATCTTCTTGGGTCAGAACCTCGAGTCTCTGGACCCCCTTCCCCAAAGCCTGACACTCAGGCCACAACCGGGCAATAAGACCGGGACTCAGTGACCATAAGACTTGCAGCAAAATATCAGTTCTGGAAAGCAATGAAGGTTTCCAGTGTCCATAGACCTTCTGAGGACCAAACGGTAAGGCCATGAGGAAGCCTTTGCCAATTTCTATAAAGAAAGGTAGAAAGGAAACCACATCAAGCCAGCCCTTCAGATAGGTGATGGGGGGAGGAGTCAGGCGGAACCCCCAAAATAGACCTGGGTGGCTCCGATGACAGCTTTCACTTCCACTAGACCTGGAGTTGCACTTCCAGGTGGGCCTGGTGGTTATTGGAAGGGGCCACAGCGGTGGGCCATGCCTGAA
Organism: Acomys minous; assembly: GCF_964271855.1. Lineage (NCBI taxonomy): Eukaryota > Metazoa > Chordata > Mammalia > Rodentia > Muridae > Acomys > Acomys minous. The sequence continues at coordinate 87,122,633 of NC_140489.1, forward strand.
GCCTCTCCAGCCACTCTGGTGCCATCTGCAACCGCAGTCAGGTTAGTGGGGGAAGTTCCAGAGCAGGGTGCAGCCAGAGCGAAACTGACTTGAAGCAACGGGTTCTCGCTAAGGACATCACCTGTGTCACACAGACTCGGGGGCAAAGTTCCTTTTGTTCTCTCGGGAGCCTTTGAAACTGCTAGCTAGGCTCCATCTCTACACAACAGAAAGAGAGACAAGGAGTCACAAGGTCACACAAAAGGCCCACAACTTCTTTACCTTTTTTTTATCTCTTTACTTTCAAAGAACTCAGGGGCTGGTGAGGAGGCTCAAAGAAAAACAGCAATGGCTGCCAAGTCTAATGAGTTCCAGGCCCTAAAAACCGCATGGCAGAAGACAAGTACAAAATTTCACAAATTGTCTTCTCAGGACTATTCACATACCATGTACCAGCACGCACACACACACACACACACACACACACACACACACACACACACACACTCACACACTCACACATGCACATGCACACACACACTCATACACAATCACACACTCAGACACATATGCACATGCACACACAAATAAATAAACAAATGTAATTTTATTTTAAAAAAGAATGAGGAGGAGGAAGAGGAGGAGGAGGAGAGGAAGAACTTGGGCTTTTTGACACATGCCTATAATCCTGGCTCTTGGAATGGGAGACTGAGGCCTGATAATTGTGATTTCAAGACCAGTATGAACTATTCTGGAAGACCCTGTCTCAGAAACTAAAGGACTTATATTTTCTGAGGTCTATAGAAAGAAAAGTAAGCTAGCCAAGCAGCAAGGCAATGCCTCATATGCTATTATTTAAATCCCCTGGGTCTTTGTCTAGAGTAAAAAGAAGTCATGCTATTTTTAGATCTTTATCTGCCCTAAATCTATCCAAAGGAATATTCTGTGAAGGTGCAGATATGAACGCTTGACAGTGAGGAAAACCCTCAACACCGGATGATCAGGGGAGATAAGCAGGGAAAGATGCAAGAGAGAAAAAGGTCTTGGGGATGCAGCAGGACGGCAGAATGAGGGAGTGGCTTCCTCCACATGGACTGTGATTTGGTACCCTCATCTAGCGAGGGGAAGCCACCTCTGTGCTATAACAGAAGTGGGGTCTTCCACAGACTTGTAGCTTGCTCCCTTTCCACCCTCACATCCAGTCAAGGGATCCACAGCCAAGCCTTTCTGCTTTCACAGGAAAAAGTGGGATCTGAGACACAAGCCTTCTGCATAAATTGATATTTCACTTATAGGTTGCTAAGACTAGAAGAAGGTAGGGCTGGGGCATTGCTCAGTCCAGTGCTCATCTATCATGCATGCCTTGCTGGGCTTGATGCCATACCAACTAAATCAGGTGTGGTAGGTACCACATGCCTGTGACTCTAGCACTCAGGAAGTGGAGGCAGAGGACTGGAAGTTCAAGGTCTTCCTTGGCTATGAAGGGAGCTAAAGGGCAGCCTGGGATGCATGTAACCCCATGTTTAAACAAGTAAATTAAAACAAGTATGGCTGTAATGCTACAGAAGGAGCTTCGGTGCTTAACAAGGAGAGCTGCGGTGTTGATCAAGCCGTTCTCTTATTCCCTTCCCCCACCTCACTCAGCTGGGCAGCTTACGACCTTGTGGGTGAGCGGTGGGGACTAATTTAACTTATAGGTGCTCTAATGGGTAATACAAGCAAAGCTGAGATGAAATTCCTCTTCCAAACCACCATTTTCGATGAGGTGCAGCACCGTGGCCATAGGCAGCCACGAAGGGACTCTGAAGTGGGAGAGCATTAGACTAGACATGGGCAGCTGTCATATCTAGCAGGACAGTGGTTCTGAAAGAAGAGGCCACAGTTCCCTTTGACTATGAAGGTTAAGAGGTACAGCGCTGTATCACAGACAGCACGACGGGCCTTGTGGGAAGAGACAAGCGGAGCCTTCAGTTTCAAGGGAACAAAGGCAACTCCCTGCTCTCGTAGGCTTCTGGTGAATGCTGGGGGTGGGGGGTGGGGGTGAGCTTCCATTCCATGTGACCTAGCCTACATACCATCAAGGGTGTCTTGGGTGTTGGCACTAGAGCGGGAAGCAGGTCTTGTTTGCATCTACGAGGAGTAGGGACAGTTCAGCTCCTCTGCACAGAGAGGGAGACTGGGAGAAGTGTGGCCTGTGCTTTCAGAGAGATAGCAGCCAGAGGACCTGCTAGCTAACAGACACCCATCATGACCTCAGTGACAAGGTGATCCTATAGGGCTTCTCCGCCCTCAGCACGGTCCAGAGAGGCAGAAATTATTGGGGGGAAGCGAGCTAAGAAGAAAGTCATCATTGCAACTCCGCTCCTCTACCAGGCTGAGCAAGCTCACTGTCTCTTCAGGTCCCAGCCTGGGGTGAGCATGAGGGGAGTCTCAGGTGTGCACTGGACCCAGATTCTGCTCGGTCTCCAACATGGCAGACAGACAGATGCATCGTTGCCCATAGTACCATAGTCACAAAACAGCAGCTGTCATGAATACTGTCTCTGTCCCAGCATTTGATGCTTAGGCACCTGCCAAGGAGGTCAACCTTGTCAGCCTCCCCTTCGCAGGTGAGGAGGCCAAGGCCAACAGATCTTAGAGCATCTCAGATTTACAGCAACACCTTGGGAGACAGCAATACTTGGGAGCGCTGGTGGTATGTGCACCCTGCCAAGGTGGTCATTTAAGGCCATGCCTGTTGGTGTGGTTCCTCTTCTCATTACCCTGGCTTTGCATTTGTGCTTTCATGGCCCAGGGAATAACCGTTTCTAGAGCAAGGACTTTAAAGTAGGCTATAAGGTATATTTTGGGAAGAAAATAGATTAAATTTTTAAATAGGGAAGACAACACTCTTCTGATTTGATGGGAAAAAAATATAGAAGAAAAAGTTCTCTACAAAGCAGGTCTGGCACTGGGAGCCTGGTGCTGGTTTATGGCTTGACTTCACAGCCAATGGTAAAATGGGGCATGTCAGAAGCTGAAGAGGGCAGTGACTAGTGACACATTACTGGTATGTACGGGTGTTCTCTTCCAGGGTGACACTACACAGAAAGGGTTGCAAGGCAGACATAAGAACAAGGATGAGGCTTGTCACAAGCAGGCAGAACATTCTGCTCTGGGTCTTGGTTTCCTCACACGTAAAATCCTATCAAAGTCACACTTTAAGGGGTTGAAAAAATGATATAAATTACAGCATCTATGGACCTCTCATGGCATGGATGTTACTCCAAACTGGAACACATTAACTCTCTCAATCCACACACAACCTCGCGGGTAAGCTCTATCATAGACGACATTTAACACGCCGGAGGTCCCCATTGCCTCCTGGGAGGAAGAACACTGTCCATTGACTTACACAGGGCTGCAGCTTAGATTTCTTTCTTGATTAGAAACTTGTGGCACTCAGAGTGCACCTCACCTTCCTCTCCGTCTCTACTATCCATCGGCAGCCTGGAGTAGAAGCCCAAGAAGGATTTGCTGATTTAGCAAACTCAGACATTTGAAATCCTGAAGAAGCCCCAGGGAAGGGCCCTGACAAGTTGATCACTTTTCTACAAGAAATCTACACTTGGAAAAGCAGAATCTCTCATTGAGTCGGTTCAGAACCTAAATATGGTGAATCCAAGTGATGGTCTTGTTTTTCTCAGATGACAGAACAGCAAGGCCACCTTTTCTCTGAAGGACCAATAGACACCTCAGGAGTGCCTCAGAAGCTATGGGCAGGAGCCACCTTCAGAAGCAATGGTCCCTCAGAATCTATGAGCACCTCTAGATTGCCAAACAAAGTCTTGTAAACACCAACCCTCTCCTTCTCCCTCTCCCTCCTCCCCTTCCTCCCTTCCCCTCCTCTCTCCTTTCTTCCACACCTCCCCTTTCATTCTGCTGAATCCTATAGCAGACTCTAGGATTCCATTACAGATAGATGCCTTCACACTGCCTACATGCGGAGGCCAAAGCTGCAAAGACACAGAGCCAGGAGGCACTACTGGTTCATATACCCAAGAGATGGGCTTCTTTGTGCTTCTTCATGATGCTCTGGAAAAGGAAGAAGGAAAGGCAGCCTCTACAGCTACTCATAGGCTCAGGGGCCTAGTATCCCAGCTGCCAAAACCCAGACGTCCCAGTTCAGTGCAAACAGCTTCTACAGGAAAAGAACGCACCTCTGCCATGTTCTTGGACCACAACTGCCATTTCCAAACTATCCCATCAGATTCCGTTGGTACAGTTCTTCTTAGAGTTCATTTAGGGTAAAAACAGGCCATTAAACACATGTCCCTCCACAACTGTGCAATAGAACAGGAAATTGAAATGACCTGTGCTCTGGCACAGAGGAGCTCTGAGCCAAAGGAACCCCAAATTTTAAGACCCCGCTCATCCCCAGTTGCCACTTAGGTTGGCGTTAATGCGTTAATGTTCAGTGGGATGTATGCTGTGCGAGCCTCCACGGGGTTTTTATTGTCTGCCTTCCTAATTCTGTCCTGCTATAATGAAACCAAGTTACAGCCCTCTCTGTGAAACTATTTAGTTCTGAGCTGTGAAATTTGTTTGCTGAACTCAGCACTCCAGCATCAAGACTTCCAGTAGTTCAGGGTGTCCGAGATAAACAGTGCTGCCAGCCTGTGGCATCAGATAAGATTTATTTTGCAAACTTTGCCAACCCCCAAACAGTGATTATGCTTGGGCAGATACAGTACCACTGTTAGCAATGTTCATTTAGATTTTTTTTTTTAAACACCAAAGGGGCATTGCATCGTTTTCATAAATATTAACAAAAGTTTGTGAGGAGTACAAGCCCCAAAGCTGGAGGCAGCGACAGGCTGTGCCCACTGGAGATGTGGATGGTGACACCCGGGAAGGCGGGTCCCTCTCTCTTGGTGGCAATCTGTATATATTTGCAAACACATGTCAAGTGAGCCCTCCCAGAATCAGAATTTTGTTTTTCATAGTAACTGCATATCTGGTGGCAGCTGATACTTTCAGACCCTAAATCACTGATCTTCCTGCTGACTGGATATCATTTCTACAGAATAAATATGCCTTTACAGGTGTTTACTTATAAAAATAACAACAAAAAATGCTGCGACCACTCCCCCACAGTCATCACAGGTCTGTGTTCCCTTCAGGAATTAAGGCCCTCCCTCTAAGCCCCCCCTTTTAAAGGCTCCGCTACCTCCCAACAGCACCAAGCCTTTGTCACAGGAGTCCTTGGGGAATACCACAGATCCAGGCTACAGGAGGCAGGTGTAGGCATGGGACTTTCCTGTTAGGTCTTATTAAAGTGAGATAAGAGAAAATCACCTAAAAGTCATCAGCATGTAAATTAATTTCATATCGAGCAGTGCTTTCACATTTTGAAGAAAATGAGCTTATTGAGAAGGAAGTAAGAAAGAAAATCAGTATCAAACCTGAAGGAAGAAAAAAATACTTTAAAAAATGTAGTCACAAGGGAATGGAGTCATTTTGACTCAATTGGTTGCCAAGTTTAGGGCAGCAGGAGACCCATCTGCCCTCTGGCCTCTTCTCCTAAGGACCACTAACCACACCCATGCCCTGTGGTGACCAGTATCGCTTAGGCGAGTTGGTGATGTCCCCACTCACAGTGGAAAGCACAACGTTCTGACTTTGATGATTGTGCATCACTGTGACATCATCAGACTAACCAGAAGTCATAGCAAAGAGGAGGGAAGAGGCAAGGCTTGGCTCTCAACAAGCACAAGAACTAGGTAACAGGCAGGCGCCATGCCTTGGACAGTGATGACATGGGGCACACGTGAGTTTCATATTCAATATTTTATTTCTGCTCTGAAAACCCAAACATGAACCTGAGAGGACTAGAAAGTAAAACCCACAGTGACTGGGATGTGAAACTTGCTACACAGGCAGCTCACTTGTCACCTTGATGTCAAATGAAAAGGACAAAAAGTCCAACAGCTTAAAAACTGTTCAGGGGTCTCTGAGACCCTCAAATGGCAACGTTCAAACACTGTCTCAGGAACAGGAAGCACAGCTTAACACGGGATGTCATGCTCTTTGGTGCATTTGGAGTTATTTGAAGAGCATTAAAATTTCCATCGCAACTGTAGTCTTCAGTCCTGGTGGCATTGGGGAAAGCCCTGGTCAAAGCCATAGCTGGAGCCAAAACTGCCTGCATGAAAACAACTTTTTCTCTCTATTGTTAAGTGAAAATTCCATGAGAGAAAAAAATTCTTGCATTGTGTCCAGCAGAAATACATCTTTCCACTGAAAACATTGCCCTAATGAGCTCGCCTGTCGTGTTTACATTGCAAATGAGTAACAAAGACATGTGGTCTCTCTCTCTCTCTCTCTGTCTCTCTCTCTCCGTCTCTCTCTCTCTCCTGTCTCTCTCTGTCTCTCTGTCTCTCTCTCTCCGTCTCTCTCTCTCTCTCTTCTCTCTCTCTCTCTCTCTCTCTCTCTCTCTCTCTCTCTCTCTCTCTCTCTCTCTCACACACACACACACACACACACACACACACACACACTCATCTTCCATCTTTTATTAAGTATGGGAGTAAGCTGGAGGGATATCAGTGGTGGCAGATGCCACTTCCCCCCTCTGGATGACTGAGAGCCCTTCAGAGAGCACCCCACATCTGTACCACCACAGCCTTCTCCTCTGTGATGCCTAGCTCTCTAATGCATGGCTAAGGCGGTTCTGCCTCAGAACTGTGGCATAGGCTTCTGGCTTCACATAGTCACAGAATCTGGCCCAATTGGCTGAAATAAGTCTTTGCTAATTTATCTGCTGGTTCAGGTCTCAGCTGCAGTTCTCAGCTTTGATCATAGCCAAAGCCCATATCGTCCTAACATCATGTGTCGTCCTGAGGGTCTGGATGAGGGGAGGCTGGGAGGACCAAGAAGCATCACAGAGGGGACAAGGAGTGTGGTTGGGCCACCTGCTCCCCTCATTAGCATGAGATGAAATGGCACAGCTGATTGGCCTAGGGAGAAGTGGGGGTGTGATAGCAACTGGGAGAGGAGGCTAGAGGTGTTCCCAAGGGGGCTCAAATTGCATCCCACCTGCTGCCTCTCATTAGCCTTGACTATGTACCAGGCACTGGACTTGGCACTCAGAGGCAGAGCCCAGCCCCTAAGGACGTCGAGTCCAGTGGGAGACCCAGATGCAGAGAGATCACTATCTCATCAGATGGACGACAGCATGATCTAGTGGGGAGGAGGGAAGAACCGTAGGAGCACAGAGACAGGTTGCAAAGAGGTTCCCTTGGAAACGGACCTTTGAAAGGAAAGTTAGAGGACAAGAAAGTACTTAAGACCTTATTTTTCCTCATTTGGATCCAAGGAGATAACACAGAGTTCTCGCCCTCTAGAACTGCATGACACCAGGGGAGGGGGGAAGGTTACACAGGTGAATTGCCTGTTTATGTATTCTACGCTAGGAGATGCTTCCAGGGAAACCAAAATCTTCAAGGAGCCTTCAAGGTGAGCAGGACTTCAACTTACCAAGAGAGGAGGGGAGTGTTGACGGAAGTCCTGGGAGCCAGACGAGGTAGCCCAGCCAGGTGCCCAGCTTTCCGCCTTTGGCAGCAGGCCTGGAGAGAGGAGGCATGCAGCCTACGGGCAGCACATCTGGAGCAGCATCTGGCGCCCCCTTAGGATAGAGGGGTCACTTTGAGATGCAGTTTTCTCGCTCTGCAAGTGTAACCACCTAGCAGGAGGGAAGCTACTTTAAGGAGAAACACTTGTGCCCTTCCTTCCCTTTAGCCTTCAGCTTACTGACACCATAGTCCCCAAGGACCTGACTTTCCTGAGGAGTCTCATACTGGGGAAGGAAAAGAATCGATGCCTGGTGCCAGCTAGTGGGGGAGCCTGTCTCCTAGACAGAGACTTCATCCCATTCTGACAGCTCGTCAGACCACCTTGTAAGAGAGACTGAAGCTGAGGTAATAATAACAGGTGGACTTTGACCAGGAGTGGCTAATAATGTACACCTTGTCCTATTTAAACCTTATTATGAGGACTATGAGGACCCCAAAACTGGACTGGTGTGTGGGGTGGGGTGGGGTGGGGGGGCTTTAGACGTCTTCATTTCTCTTTTCAAAGTAGCCACATTAAATAAGTCCCCCATGTCTCTGCCTTTCACTACGATTTGACTGAGGCTGCATTTCGTGTTTTGTGTGTCATAGCCCACTTAAGCAAGCAGTGGCTTCAGGTTTGTCCCAGAGTCTCCTGCTCCTTACTCAGTCTGATGTCAGTATCTGTTAACAATGCAGCAACCCGGAAGGAGGGGCCGAATGCCAGTCATGAAGCACAGACAATGCCAGCTGCAATGGGGGCACCTACGTGCCATCTCACTCTTCCCTTTGGGTTTTCCCCTTCAGGACTTCCCAGCACACGCCGCACACTGGCTTGTGAGGAGTGACTAGACTTGCTTGCTGCTTTCCCCTTATTTTTTCCTCCAGACTCACTTCCTTCTCGGCTCATGAACAGGCCTTCATAGGTTTACCTTTCATTTCAAGTTCTCCTGGTGATTAAGGACTGTAATTGAACAGTCTGCTTTAGCACAGTGAAAGGCACCCAATACCCACTAAGGATCTTCCAGCACTGGCAGTGGGAACAGGCAAGGAAAGTTCATGAGGGAGGGAGTGGTAAAAAGAGCAGGGAGACAGAGACTAAACAGCCCCTCCCCCCCCACCCCCCACCACCCCCCACCACCCCCCACCCCCCCCCCCCACCCCGGCACATGCAGAGTGATATGTAACGAAACCTTTCTAGTGGGACCTGAAGAAACAGCATCATAAAACTGCAACAGAAGCAATCTAAAGTAGCAAGGCCGCCGTCCCTTCACAGTTAAACAAGTGTGTGTCCACGTAGATGAGTCATATTCCAGAGCCCCTGAGAGGTCGGTGGGTTTGGCATTTGGCCCATGCCTCCAAAGGCTGCTACATCCTAAACAGATGCCCATATCAGACCATGTGATGTGTAGGCGATCCTGGGAAAACCTCGATGAAGTTCCTGGCTTCCGAGGATCCAGGAATAAACATTGTATGGAAGATTTTCACATATGGCACACAGGCCTGGTGCATCACAACGGCATAGAGGGGTACCCGTGTTACCTGGGTAGGTCCTGGGAGCCCTGAGACCGAGTAGAGATCTGGCTAGACTGGGCATGAGGGCACAGTAAAGGGCTTTTGGAATACATCCAACCCCAGAGTATTGTCATACCCCTTAACATGCTCTTTAGAAAGAAAAAAACAAAAACAAAAACAATTTTAGCCAGTGGCACATGGCTTTTATCTTTTATTCCAGCACTCAGGAGGCAAAGGCAGGCACATTTCTGCATTCAAGCTAGATCACCATGAGACCATAAACTGAGACCCTATCTCAAAACAAGAAATACAACAACAACAACAAAACCAAACATTTTTATGGGAAGGGACAAATGGTGAACTCGAGAAAGCATACTTCCCACTCTAAGTTTACAGTCAAAAATCAACAGGAAACAGAAAACAGGTATGTATTTGTGTATGTGTGTGTGTGTGTGTGTGTGTGTGTGTGTGCATGTGTGTGTATACACATGAGTATACACATGTACGTGCACATACCCACATTTACATACATGCATACACACCATGCATATACACACATTAGGGTTCTTTATAGGAACAGAACTGGGTGAATGAATGGAAACTGCAGATCGGCTTCCATGATGTGGTCTGGGTTGGCTAACAGTAGCTTTCTGCACACTGGAGAAGAAGCTAAGAACTCAGTAGCTGCTCGCTCCACAAGATTGGATGACTCAGCCATTCCAACCCGGGCTGAAGGCCTAGGGGATTCCTGGCAATTCCTTGTAGAGCCATTGGTCTTCAGTCTACCTTGGAAGGCAACGGATTGGGGTTCTGACATCAGTGAAGAAATGTAGCTGCTATGCAGCAGTGGCAACGGTGGCAGCGGCAGCAATGACAGGGTAGATGAACTCACCAGCAAGATATTATGACAATGAGGCAACAGCAGCAGTAAGAGGAGCCACCCATATACAGGATATGCCATGCACTTTAAATAGCCCTATTAGGAAAAGCACTTGCAGAAGCTTGTCTCTTTGTGGATTTTCAATTCAGTCACATTGACTGCCAAACTTAACCACCACTACTACACATGTAAGCATATGTGCATGTGTGTACATCTATGTGTATGTGTATGTATATGTGTACATGTATGAGCCAAGGGTTAAAGCTTTGGCCACTTTACCATAGACAACTTTGGAAGTAATAGGATGCATCCTGTCCCAGCAGTAAGGTGTATCTTCAAGGACGCAGAGCAAACACTGTGTGCAGAGGCTGGGAGAACACTTCAGCTTTTCAGAACATCTGTGAGCAGAGGTATTGGGGTGGGTCCTAAGTAGAGGACCACAGAAGGTATGGTCCAATCCAGGCCATAAGTGAGAACAGAAGTTGTTATTAACAACATCACCCTCCCCCCCTAGACTTAGCTTAACTCTTTGACTCCTCTCAGCCCAAGTCACATAGTCTCTCTCATTTGTTGCCTTGCTTGTTTGATTTAGTTTCATGTAGCCCAGATTAGCCTTAAACTATAGCCAAAGCTGGCATTGAACTCCTAATCCTCCTGCCTCTTGCCTTCAGAGTGCTTCCAGTCAGATTACAAGTATGTGCCACCACACCCAGTTCCGCAGAAGGGCATTTGCTATCAGCGAAAGCAGGCAATGAAAGTGGGAAGGACAGTCAGAGAAATGGGCCAGAACACTTGTGAAACTCTTTCAACACGCTAGCATGCTCTGCAAGCAGGAAGCAGTCAGCAAGCAGCATGCTCCCTGCCTGTGGGGACTCAAGAGCACATCCCGTCCCGCACCTGCTGCACCCTACCTTCCTCGCTTGAAGTAGAAACCAGAGAAGTGAAGCCCAAAGGTTACTACATGGCTCTCTACGCCTCCCAGGGATGGCACCTGCCCAAGGATGGCACCGCCCATGATGGGCTAAGCCTTCCTGCATTTTTAAATAAGTTAATTGTAATTAAATTAAAGCTTAATTTAAATGTTCAATTAATTAATTAAAGCAATGCCCCACAGGCACGCCCAAAGGCCAATCTGATGGAGGCAGTTCCTCAACTGAGGTTCCCTGTTCCCAGACTCTAGATTGTCTCAAGTAGACAAAACTAGCTAGTGCAGTATGGGAGCATCCACACCCATCTGAGAGTGCTGCTGCCACACAGCCCAGGCACTCACTCACAGATGAGCATTGCAGGAAATAGGTTAACTACACAGTAGCCCTAGCTCCCTAGGGGCACCGTTTCCAGCTTGCTTGTGTTTCTTGTGCCTCATTCAAACAGGCTAATACTCATTCAGATGGGTGGCGAATCCACCCCACCCCATGTGCAATGGATAGAGCCCCGTGTCTAAAAAACAGTAATAACTGAACTTTAACATGTTTTCCGTGACCCTTCAATAAGAAGAAGCATGGCTGGAGCTACTTCCTCTGCAGGAAACAAATAACTTCCCACCATGCTTCCTCCACGTCCCGCCCCTACGTCGAGCCCTGCAGGAGATTCAAGTGGGGAGGAGGGGGGAGGTGAGACCACCACATAGAACACCCTATCCCAAAGTCCAGAGTGTGCTGTGGTTTGAACGTGTCCCCTAGAGCTCATGTGTTGGCAACTTAATTTTCAAGGCGACAGTGATGGTTGGATGTGAGGGGTCAGTTGGGATCTCCAAGAAGTGATTGGGCAGAAGGCCTTTGCCCCAGTACGCAGAAAAAATACCTTTGTCATTAGTAAGCAAATCAACTTGCTGTTGTGCAAGTGGGTTCCTGACAAAATGGTGATTTGGACATACACACCACCTTACAAGTTATGAGCAAACTCCACCAGATGTGCCCCCATCTCCAACAACTTTGGGCTTTCCAGCCTCCAGAATGGTGAGGCAAATACATCATTTATGGTTATGTATTACAAGTTACCCAGTCTATGGGCCTCTAATAGAGCAGCATGGAATCTAAGCAAACTAGAAAATCTCAGAGGCAAGAAAGAAGCTGAGTAGAACCATTCCTGAGCTCAGCAGGCTGCTTCAGACCCCCAGGACTACAGGACTTCGTAGACACTGTTTCCCTGGACCAGATTGCCCTGCCTGCTTCCTATGATGTGAAAGTCTTGCTGCCACCCCGTGAGTCTGCTTTTCATAGTCCAGGCCTAGTATTCCACCACAGCATCAGCACCCCTGCCACTTACCTGTGACACACTGCTCACCTGTGCCACAGGACTCCTCCCACAATCTTGTGCTTTTAGACTGTACATAAACATCTTGAGGGCAGATGCCAGCTTATGTATCTGGGAGCTGCCAACCTCTTAAAAGGAACAAGACACAAAATAAGCTCTGAACGGAGCTATGTATAATGAATGACTGAATGAAGAAATGAATGAATGAATGAATGAACTAGTCCTATATTTGTTTGTTAAAGTTATTTTTATAAAATTCTGTTTGTTTCTCAGTTTCTCTCTTAACCCAGCCACCACACAAATAATTGAGACTCTTTTATATTTATTTAATAATAAGCTTCACAGCACAATAACTGAACAGTTATCACTTTGTTCTTAACCCTCTAAGATAGTCTGGTTTCCTCCCAGTGTACATCCCAGAGGTACTTGCACTTTCTAGCTTTCCACAATCTACCTCCTCTCTTCCTGTCACCTAGACCTCTCCTCTAACTCAATCCTCTATTTCCTCTTCTAACTCCTCCTCCCCTGGCTGGCAGGAAGTCCAAGCCTTTGGCTCTCCTGCTCAGCGACTGTCTGTAAGCTGCTTTATTGGCATATCAGGGGACAATTGGGGAGTAGAGTTTATACAACATTGAGACAGGAGATTCTCAGAACAAAAACTGCAGCCAGATGTCAAGGGGTAGGAGACAAGTACAGAAATCAGCATTTGAATGCCACAATAACCTTATGCCTACATTAATTCCATTCTCTTTGTAGAAACCACTTGGCTTTCGGGAATCAAGTAGATACCATCTCAGAGTGTGTAGCCTTGCTGAGTGTGGGCATCACTGTCAAACACCAGCATCACCAAGAAGCTGCCAGGTGCTATCATTCTACGATCTGGCAGGTGCCTCACTGAATGAGTGAGTAAGCTTCCAATTCTGCGAAGCCATCAGCAAGTTCTCAGTCACAGTGTAGCACACAGCAGTGTTTGAATGACCTCTTTTAACTGTCACCTTGTCTTTAAGCCATCTATTTGGGGCCATCTCTATGGCAATGTTTCCTACAGGATCTGCTAGTTTGTGATAGTATGTGTGTCTCATGAAAGGAAAAAAAATCTTAACATCATCAATAACAAGAGCAGAAGAGAGAGCATGGGTGTTGGTGTTCTTAGGGTGAGCTTTCATCACAGCTCTTTGAGATGCAGCATGAAGTTTTTAGCCCCTCCACATGAGTGAGGCAGGAACACACACAAGGAAGGGGCTTTCTGATCCCTTCCATATACATATGATTTCCCTTGTCTGACCCAATTCGTCAGCTGGACCTCATTCTTTTCTGGCATCAGTTTCCCTCCCTACTGTTACTCTCACTGATACATCCGTACACCAATTTGAAAATCTTATTTTGCTGATGAATGAATCCACTTTTAACCTCTGCAGCTTCCTAAGCCTGATCTATTTCATTTCCAAGGTTTGATCTGCATCATAATATTGGCTAAGTTCTAACGTTCCATATTCTGACTCAAGTTGATTCTGATCTACATGGCAAGAAAACACATCCTTAGAATGTTCCTCCTGACAGCGTGTGCTCAGGACTAATGACTGGATTTGACACATAGGGAGCTGGACCAGGCTCTGGCTGTGGGATGTGGTGTTAACCCCAACAAGAGATGACTAGTTTCATTACCCCCTGCCCCCACCGCCCTTCCCCAGAGCCCCAAACACTCAAAAGACCTGAAAGCAAGCTGAAACAAAGAGGCTCTGATGGCCACCAAGTGTACATAATGTTCATTGTCTTTCTAACAGGACCTTGTTCGACCAACGAATGGATCAGCCACATCCTGGGTACATTTTACAGATGCGAAAGCTGAGCAGGGACATGAGGGAAGAAAGACTAGATGCCCATGTATGGGACAAGGCATCGGTTTCACACATCAAATGTGGCTTTGAGTTTTAGGATTCAAAGGATTAGGATTTCCTAACTGATGGCCACGGGACTTGGGAGAGGGAATGCCAACCTTTTATTCTTAGTTATTCAGATATAAAAGAGCAAAAACAACAGCAATAGTAACGGTAATAATAGGCAATGGCAGCGGGCTGCCAAAGTAAACCCTTGACTGCCAGTCAGGCGCTCTCTGAGGGCTTCACATTTTGACACCACACTGACCTGCTCCCTGGGCAGCATGGAGGGAGAGGGTGACTATACACACGCAAGTCCAAAACTCAATTCTGCTTTAGAACAGAGAGATAGTTGAAGTCAAAGTGAAATCCTTGGTTTGGGTGGTGGGAAATTGTTTGAAGCACCCACCTAAATCCATGTGGGAAAGTATTGCTGAATCCCAACAAGGAAAAGTCATAAGCAGGTCTGGCCCTCTTCTCAGTCCCAACAATAAACTAAGGTGCATTTCCACCAGGTTTATTCTGGGAAACCAATGATAGCATTATGCTTACTTATAGAGCAGTGGGTGAGGGGTTACAGCCAGGCGCACAGGTGGCCTAAAGCAGCCAAATTGGAAGGTCTGAACCCAGCATGGATGATGCCTACCCCATGGCTGTATACCCACAGAGGAATGTATTCTTCACCCCTCATTGAGGCAGCTTCTATCTGCAACAGATAGAAAGCATGACAGAAAACCATAGCCAATCAAAATGTGAAGCCATGGAGACCAGTCTCAACTGATACACCTACAAAACAACTTGCACTCCTAAGGCTCAGGGACCACTGTGAAGAGGGATCAGAAAGATTGTTAGAGCCAGAGAAGCAGGGAATTTACTGTAAGACTACGTCTCCTAGAAAGGTCAGAAACTAAACCTATGAAGTCTTACCAAAGCAGCTGCCTAAACAGGACCCAAACATGAATGCCACCAATAGACATGCTAACATGGAAAGAAAAAAACCTCAGGGATTTTTTGAACCACAGTCAACTAGGAGATGCTGAGAGCAGGAGGAAAAAGTCTTCCCCAGGGAAGAGCGCACCAATTGGTTATCCAATACCAAGTGGTCAGCCCTGAAAACATGTATATACAAGTAACATTATAAAGACTTAGCAGGTTGTATTTATATATTTAGGAATATATGTAGCAACAATTAAAGCAAAAAAAAAGCCATTATTTTGAAAGAGAGCAAGAGGGCACATTTAAGGGCTTGGGGGAAAGGACAGGGGAGTGGGCAATGATGTAATTATAATCTTAAAAATTAAAAAAAAAAAAGAGAGAGAGATCAAATAAAATTTCAAAATTGGGAAAGTAAGATGAGATGGCTCAGCTTGTAAAGGTGCTTGCCATGTGAGCCTGGCAACCTGAGCTTGATTTCCCAGAACCCCATGGAAGCGGAAGGAGAGACCTGACTCCACAAAGCTGTCCTTCTGAGCTCCACACGTGCTCCATGGCACTTATGCCCACAAATCCCCATCATTCATGCACAAACACACACCAAACTAATACTAACCTTAGTTTCACGCTTGCTCAAAACCACACTGGCGGACATTGGTTCTTCAACTTTGGGAACACTGAATTGAGGAAATGTTTGTGAGAATAAGGGTTTTTTTCCCATGAAGAAAGAAACTGCAAATGGGTGAGTTCCCATGTGACCGTGTGTCTTTGCGCAGACTGCTTCTGTCGTCTTTGTAGCCCCTTCCAAATATACCTTATTTTCATCAGCTGCTATGAAAACAGAGACCAAAGAATTTGAAATTCTAATTTAAGAATACCAAGCTTAAAAATGAAATAGCCCAATTATAGCCCGCGCACAGGCTGGGAAGCTGGCTCAGCGGGTAAACCCTAGCTATGCGAGTCCAAGGAAAGGAGCTCAGCTCTCCAGCACCCACATACATGTCTGGGGTATGATGGCCTGCCTGTAATTCCAGCCTTAGAAGATGACTCCAGGACAAGCTGGCCAAGACAGGCCTGGCAGTGAGCTCTGGGCTTGACTGAGCAACCCTGCCTCCATGAGTAAGGTGGAGAGGTATAGAAGATGAGTCTCGGTATCAACCTCAGGTCTCCACAGTGTTAACCTCAGGTCTCCACATACATGTATGTGTACCCACACATACACGAACATATGCACACAGAGACATACACAAATGAAAATGGACAACAAACCCACATATTTCCTGAATCCAAAGTCCACATCCATCTTTGGCTTGGCATATGCCAAATAACTCCGTTTTTATCTTCAGACTTATTTCTGTTTTTCATATTGTCACACCTATATCTAAGAAAGCCTAAAATAGCTGTACCCACCGTCAGACACCAGCTACCCAGCAAGAGTTCTCAGAGGCAGCAAGGGGGCTATGATTCTTATCAACATGTAAAACAATCAGCAAGTCCAAGGAGGACTCAAGACACCGCCTCCTGCAACAGGGCCATCTACAACAGGATTAAAATCCTCAAGGTGAAATCAGCAGTCAATCATCTGCCAGACTGCTCAGGGCTAAGATGGTGACACAAGCAAGACGAAACTTAAGGAGGAACTGACACTCTCAGTAATCAAGAAAAGTGTCATTTTTCAAATTAAAACATTGTGCAAAAAGGCCATGAGGAAGAAACTATCAACATTTCCGTAAGGACAAACACAGATTGCTGTTTACTTCTCTGTAACCCAGTATTATGACCCAGGGTTTTCAATCAGTGTAGTTCCCAGGCCCCTGTGCCCTTTGTGCCCACTCTAGATATCTTCCACAGCAGTGACAGTGGGGCAACGGGCAGTGCTGGTCTTCATAGCTACTTGTGGCTTTTATTGCAGAATTTCTGTTCTTTTTCTCCATTTTGAGTCACAATATGAGAAGGCACATTCCCATGTTCTTCCTTTTGCCCTGGACTCCAGCATGCGGCTCCACCCTCCAGCCCATATCACTTTGCTATGGTAGAAAGGAGACCGGAAACTGAGCAAAGAGAACATTAGATGGCATTAGTAAACTCACAGCTTCCTGTGGGTTAACCCCTTCACACTTACTCAGCACATAGCTGTGAGCTACAGCACACTCTGCAAATGGCCCTGTCTTCGCCACACACTGATTCTTAAATGACCTTAACAATGTTCAGGTGACCTTGTGAGCCTCGCAAGCCCTCCTGTGTGTAGCAGTGAACACCCCAGACGTGAAACTTGTTCCTAACTAACAGCACACTGATAATTACTTTGACAACAGTGAAGAGGGGCTGGGAGGCTAGAGGCCTGGTACAGGACAATGAAAACCAGACTAGAGTCATTTGCATTTAAAAGGTTGCAAGAGCAATTAGCACCTCATTAATATGACATACATGCAAATTTATAGAGCTCCCTCATGACCTCCAATTCTTTCTGCTCAACTACGGGAAGCAGCGTATTAGGAAACATCACCAAAAGATGCCCACAAGGGCAGGGAACAGTCCCACTGCCCAGCCTCTTTGAAGAGGCCCAGATAAGAGCCTTCACTCAGAGCTTGAGTGGCCACTTAATGGAGACCAGGGCAGTGCTGTCAGATGAAAGGGTCTGTGGGAATTCCACTGCCACAGCAGGCTGTGTTCAGTGAGGAGCTTGGCTGATTGCTGTGCGTGGTAGGACAGTGACAGAACGCAGTGACACAGAGGTGGCGCTCAGAAGGGCTGCTTTCACGCTGGGAGGGCAGATGCTGGCAGAGGCCTGCACAGCTGAGGGTTTTTCTTTTTTCCCATTGAAAACCCATAGCTGATGATCAAAGCAATCACCTTAAATAATTGATTTTCTTACACCAATATTAGAAGAGAGAGAGAGAGAGAGAGAGAGAGAGAGAGAGAGAGAGAGGGAAAGGAGCCTCTCCTGAGGGTTATGAACAGTGGGAGATGTAATCACACCACTAGGAGTGAGAGGTGTTTGGAAAGATGAGAGCTGAATGCCCAGGGGTGTGATTAGGGCATCCTACATCAAAGGACAAAGCCCTAAAATAGCTCACCCTGAAAAGGCTTCACACAATCCAGTGTAAGTAGCACCCCTGATAAGAATATTTCATAAGAGCATCCTTCTGCCTCTTATATTTACCACTAGCCCCTCAAGGTAGGGAGGGGACAAAACAGCAGGAGGAGTATGGGGTAACCAGAGACAGAGTAGCTTCCTGTCGGTACAATGTCCTGTGAAGATACGGTAAACACACACACACACACACACACACACACACACACACACACACACACACACAAAATACACTCACAAACACACAGTGCATGCACATACACATACAAATGTATTTGCAAACATACATGATCGCAAACACACATTTTCGCATGCAAACCCATACTCACAAACATACAAAAGCACAAGGCCCGTGCTAGAATATGCACCTCTCAATGGTCCTGCGTATTCCTCACCATGACAATGTGGTAAGGTTTTATGGCACTCAGTCCAGGAACATGGATGTAGTGTCTCTTCAACTGCATGATGAGCCATGATAGAAATCAAATCCAAACAGCTCTGAGGGGAATGGCAGGCCCTTGTGTGTTCAAACCATGGATGCTTATAAGCAAATGTCTACTGGAAGAATGCTACGTGGGAAATGAGACAGACATGTCCCAGCATGTTTTCACAGTCATTGCCAGGAAGGAAAAAAGAACCAAGCAGAGAGCTGATACCTCCGAAGGGTGGAAACATTTCAACAGCACCAAGGGCAAAGAGACCCTTGTGTGAACAGAAGCACAAAGTTGTGGTCAGAACACAGGCCAGGGGCCATGGTGAGCAATGCCCAGGGTGGACCCACAAGTCACAGCTGGAACATGGTGTTCAGTAAGATGGGCCCCAGGATGTCTCCACAGATGGTAGATCTGATCTGAATACCCCCACAATCACCTGCTTCCACTGTGAGGACCCTGCTCCATCCAGGGTCGGATGACGTGGTTCACCACTCTGCCCACTATGTCTGCCTTGCTGAATCCACATTGCTCCGTCTTCATGGACACTGAATCGGAAGAGAATCAGGGGTGATGTCATACTGTAGAAACACAGGTGAGGCTGAGCAGCAGTGGCGCACACCTTTAATGCCAGCACTAGGGAGGCAGAGGCAGGTGGATCTTTGTGAGTTCAAGGCCAGCCTGGTCTGCAGAGTGAGTTCTAGGAAAGCCAGGGCTACACAGAGAAACTCTATCTTAGAAGAAAGAAAGAAAAAAATAAATAAAGGAAGGAAGGAAGGAAAGAAAGAAAGAAAGAGAAGAAACACAAAAAGAAGCAGGTGAGTCAGGGAAATGGCCAGCTACATCACAAAGCACTCCGTGACTGGAAACCCCATGAAAGTCCCAACAGAGGACCCTGCTGGAGAGCAGAGTCAGCCAGCTCCCAAGATCCAAATTCCTCAGGTTCCAGCCAGCCTCAGAGCCACAACTTAGACATGTGAGCAGGGAGTGTCCCAAGCCAAAATGTGTGATTCTCAGTCCGGTGTGTACTTTAGTAGGAAAAGTTTTGCTTTATACACTCAGAACTACAAGCAGAGAAAGGTAGAATCCCAGATGTGTGTTTGTGCGAACAGAATTCATTTCATACATCACTTGGTGACTGAGGTTTCCTTTTCTTCTCTATAAGGGGCCTCTGGGGTTCTAGAAATTCTGCAGATCAGTTCACTGAAAGCAGGCCTTCATTGCTGTTGCCAGCAGAGCCTTGGCATGTGGAAGGAATTTGATGGAGACATGGCACCTACTGGGAGCAGGGTAGATTAACACCCCCCCCCCCAGCCAGGTATTGTAGTCAATCCTTTGACAAAGTAAGTTATGGAAGACAATAGTACCCTAGACAATAGGGTATAGGGTCACCAGGAGGGACAGACATCTAGCAAGACTGAGGGCCATGGCAGAGATCAGAGAAGGAGACTTGGGGATCGGGGACTCAGGCTGTTATTAGAACTCTAAGCTTTACTCCAGCACTCTGGTGTACTTAAGCTTGGTGAACTCAGGGCTGAAGATGTGCTGTGGGAAAGCCTCCCATCACCCCTTTCTTCTGTCATCACAGTGCCTTCCCTTGTCTTTCTACATAGACATTCAGAGGGGCTTTGGGGAGTCCTTAACCAAAATGACTTGGATTTCATGACTTGCATTTGGTGCAGAGATTATTTGGAAAGACCACTAGCTTTCCGAAGTCACCATTTCAGTCCCCAAAGGCCATCTGTCTCTCCATTCCTAGACCCTTAACCTTCTTCCCCGTAGACGCTGCCCATTATTTTTATGCAACTCTGAGCCACATATTTCCTTTTAGATCTTCTACTCGGTTCTACCGCGCACAATGGTAGTTTCCGGATAAAGACTGATTTTTTTTTTTTCCACAAAAGCAAAGAAACTAGATCTGGTGACTGTGGAAGAAGGATAAGAAAGTAGCAAGGCAAGCCTTCCAGGTGGAGATAACAGAAGGTCACATGCAGGCCCCTGAAGAGTTTGCTTTGGCCCGGGCGGCTTGGGTGTGGCCATTCGATAGGTGATGACGCAATCAGATGCCTGGGAAGAGGTCACACTGGGCCTCCTGAAATGCACAGTCAAGATCAACATGAGGGCTAGGGAGATTTCCTCTCCGCATACCTCTGTTTAACCACACTGCCTTCCAATCACATTCCTCATAATGTTCTCCCGATTCAAGCAGATATGGAGGCAGCCACATCTCCCAGTCTCAGGAAGGCAGAGAGAAAGAAGGCAGCAAGTTCTTGTGTTATATGCATAAAAATGGTTTTGGAGTCTATGGAACAGATTGTAGTTTAAAGGCCAGGAACACAAGCACATTGGGCTAGCCAACGATTTTCTAGACTCCATAAGAAAGAATGGGAAGAAAATAACAGTAAGGAGACCTTAAGTGGGAGACGCTCAAGGACCTCCATGGAGAGGGTCCCAGCACGCAGAGGAGCCCAGAGGACCGGGCATGTAGCTCCCAAGTGGGTGGATCCTCAAACAGCCTGAAGGGGCTGCTGACATGATGCTAAGAGGCCCCCCAAAATGGGACTGGTCTTTGAGCATCCCAAATGCCTGAAGCCCTGGAAAGGTTAGAGAAGACAGAACAACACAATCCATGGCCTAAAGATACGGGAAGCAGGTAAAAGAGAGAGAGAGAGCCAAAGATGACCTGCACCCAAGATCAGCCACTCATCAACAAACAACTGCAGTGCAGCCAGCCTCCCAAATTCTCAGGTGACCATTTGAACGAAGGATACCGGGAAGTGGGGGGGGGAGGGGCTGCAGGGCAGGGACTTGGCAGGTGAGGCCAAAGAGAAATAAACGGGACTGTGGAGGAAGAGCCTGGAGCACTCCAAACACAATCCCAGGAAGGACAGCTGCACCAGAAGGTGGGAAAGTCTGGGAAGGAATTTCACCAAGAGCCCCCCTGAGAGAACACAGCTCTCAGCACCTAGACTTCTGGTCACCGGCACTTGCTGCAGACATTTGCTCTTTAGACCTGAGACAGAGTAACCAAGCACCCGTGGGTTTTAAGCCACCGAGGCTGTGATTTATTAAGGCAGCAATAGGAACATAAGTCCTTCCTTATAAAGTCAGGGTCTCATGTAGGCCAGGCTGACCTCAAACTTTTTATGTAAGGGAGGACAGCCATGAGCTTCTCATCCTCTGCCTCACCTCCCAGTGGCTGCAATTAAGTCACGTGCCACCGAGCCCAGCTTCTGTGGTGCCTGACATTGACTCTAGGACAGCAGTTCTCAACCTGTGGGTCTGGATCCCTTTAGAGTCAAACGACACTTTCACAGAGGTCATCTAAGACCAGCAGAAAACACAGATATTTTACATTACGATTTACAGCAGTAGCAAAATTACAGTCATGCAGTAGAAACAAAAATAATATTATGGTTGGGGTCACCACAGCCTGAGGAGCTGATTTAAAGAGTCACAGCATCAGGAAGGTTGATGCTCCAGGGCTTCTCCCATGTTAGGGAAACATGCCACCAACCTTGCCAGCCCTTAACAATGTATCTTTAAGTGTCTGCTCATGACCAACAGCATTCAGCCTCTTTCACCATTGGGATGAAGTCACTGACATCAAAGCAGATTGCTTCCTCAGGCAAGGAAAGACTGTAGCCCTTACCCGGAAGCCAATCAAATTGGAGGAAAATCCTAGCCCAATAGATGGAAGTCCAAAAAAGGTTCCCATCATGCCTCAGCGCTAGATCACGTAACCTGGTTTTACTCATCCTCTTCTTTAATTGTTTGTGTTTGTTTGTTTGTTTGTTTGTTTGTTTGTTTTGAGTTTGCAACAGAGCACCAAATATGCACCCCACATCAAACACTGGGATGTGAGGCTCCCACCCCTGCCATGAGTCAAACACCCTGGGGAGGCACTTAGGCCTGGCTTGGATCATTACTTCCCCAAGGATGATGAGAATCAAGCTTGTCTGTTTCCTAGAGTTCGGCCAACTTAATTAAAGGAATGTGCTCAGAAGTAAATCTTCAGGAGACACTTGAGAGCAAAAGCTCTGGCCCTTGCTGGGGCCTTGCAAGCTGTGTGGCCAGTCAGCTACTCCCAGGGGGAGGGGGGGCCCTTCAGACAACACTTGTATTGTTGTTTGTTGTTGTCATTTTAAAAGCTGGCCTGTTTACAAGCAACAGTCCTGACCTCAGGAACCCATACATTGTGTCTAGACTGAGAACCAAGGTTGAAGAGCAAGGGAAGGGTGAGATCCAGCCCCAAGCTGGTGAGGCCAAAATGAGTGGCAACTGGGGGGTGGGGTGGGGTGGGGGGGGAGGAATCTGCTGCCATGAGCACTTTCAAAGGAAGGGGGCAGCCAGACTGTCTCCCAAACTTGCATGTGGGCTGCCTAATTAACTGTGGCAGCACCACTGTTCAGTGACAAAAGAACAGGAGTGTGGATGTGGAAATTAAGCATTGTGAGTGTGAAAGTTTCAGGCAAACAAAAGATTAATTACTACATGCATTGACTTTTGCATGGAAACCGCTCCCAGGCTTGCCTGCTTCTCTGTGATTTACTGCAGAAAGGATAAAGCTGCAAGTATGAGTTTTCCATAATGAAGTGCTTTTTTTTTAATGTGAAGAAACATACGCAGTTGGTAACAGTTCGTACTCACAATGCCTCACCAGGCAATACGCTAAAAACCACCAAGATACCGGAACATGTATCCGAGTCTAAATGCACACTTGGTTCACTTACACTCTACTTGTTCAAAAACACACTTTAAAATACTAACTAGTAGCCAGGCATGGTGGCACATGTCTTTAATTCCAGCACTCAGGAGGCAGAGGCAGGTGGATCTCTGTGTCTTTGAGGCCAGCCTGGTGTACAAAGTGAGTCCAGGACAGCCAAGGCTACACTGAGAAACCCTGTTTGGAAAAACAAACAAACAAAAAAAAAAACCTAACTAGTTTTCTTAAAATTGATGTAAATGTGCATATCATGTATGACATGAGGACATGTCGATGAAAATTAGGCCACCTGTGACTTCATAGGGCAGTGGTTCTCAGCCTTCCTGATGCTGCATTCCTCATGAGGTGGTGACTCCCAACCATTTAATTATTTTCGTTACTACTTCACAACTGTAATTTTGCTACTGTTGTGAACTATAATGTGCACATCTGTTTTTCTGGTGGTCTTAGGTGATCCCTGTGAAAAGAACATTCCACCCCAAAGGGGTCAAGGCCAGTGTTGTAGGGTCTCAGTTTACAGAAGTGTACTTTGTAATGCTTTCAAAGTAACAACATTATCCAAAGACACACATCTCAGAACAAGCACTCAGAGTTTTTGAAGCCTGTCAGCCTTTCACATCAGCAGGGAGACCCCTGAGGAAGCCTAGAGGTACAGAGAGGCCCTGTGACAGGCACACCTAGAACTCCCAGCCTCGGCCAGGCAACCCCACACTGAACAGGCAAAATAGCCCCTTCTTGTTTTGTGTTCCCCAAACTAATGCCTGCCATGGGGTGGAGAATCAACAAATATGGAAGAAAAGAAGAAAAAGAGGGAATGAGAGGAATGGAAGGCAGGAGAAAGAGGAAAAGAGGGGCTCAGATAGAAAGGGATGAGGAGAAACAGAGAGAGGGTAAGGAAAGATAGATGGAAGAAGAAAGACAGATACAGAGGGAGAGGGGGAGAAGGGAGGGAGGGAGAGAAAGGGAGGGAGGGAGAAGAATAGATGGAATGGGGTGAAACAGAGACTGGTGGGATCACTTGTTGGAGTAGGAAGACATCTTACAACCACACGGTTGGAGGGTAGTGTGACTTTATTCACAAACGTGTTGGCGAGAAATGAAGAACTGTATGATTTCTAAAATCTCTTGAATAAGTGTCACTTTCTATGAAACAGGGAGGCTATATCCTTGTTTAGATCCCAAGGAAACACTTCTTACCCCGGGAGTTTCTGGAAAGGGCCAGACCTTTACCGCTACCATCTTTATAGACCATGATATCTCTGGGGCAATGGTCCCTCACTGCCATTGTAGCACAGCATAGCTCAGATGTGTGAGCAAAGAAGCAAGGCTAAGTCTGGCATGTGCAGGGGAATGTGGGTTTCTAACCACCAAATTAGGGTGAACAAATGTTGGGTCAGGGCCTCCTACAAGAAGAGAGAGACAGATGAAACTGCAAGGTCTGGCTGAGAAGATGAGCAGCACTCAGCACAGGCAGGGACTCTGAGGGCACTGGGTCAAGAGGGAGAACTGCTAGGGTACAAGCAGGGAGGCTTGGTCAGTATAGGCCTCCTCTTCCATGACACTGGGTGTTTAATTCCTACAAAGAACTGGGGAAGACCTGAAAGCTATGATGCCCAGTGGGTAAGGTAGAAAGCCAGGAAGCCATCTAGATAATAGAAGAAGAGAAAAAGGTCCGAGTTCACAGCACTCTAAGGCAAACATTCACAGTAGGTGAAAGCTGTAGGTCAGAAAACAAAGTGTGATCTTTGTATGTGAGGACGGGGTGCCTATGTGTGTGGGGGGGGTGCATGCATGTGGAAGCCAGATGTCCTCAATGGCTTAATCTCCACCTTATTTTGGGGGTTGGAGTCTCTCCCTGAACTTGGAGCTCACTGACTTGTTTAGACTAGCTGGCCGTCAAGCTCCAGGGCTTCTCCTGTGTTAGCTTGGCAGCACGAGGGTCACAGGCACATGCCAATGCACCCGGCAATGACATGCTGCATTATCAAAGTCAGATTTGTTTTCCCTGATTCCAGGAGTGTCCCTCAATATCATCCCCAAACCACTCCACTTGTGAACTCGATGAAGAAGCCACCGCTCAAAGGGGCACCACTTGAATGGACCAGCGACGGCCATTCTGCATTACAGAATGCTCCCTAATGGAAGCCAGTGTCTCATTTACTTAGAGGTGAGGTAGATACCATTACAGTGGGTGTGGAGCCTGGAGTGGTAGCTAGAGAAGCCTTCCAAGGAGGAACAACACAATAAGCACAGCCAAGACTGTGATCTGGGCAGCCAGAGCAGCACTGTTCAAATCCACAAACCCAAAAAACACTGTTTCCAGGGCAGAAAAAAAAAAAAAGAAAGGAAAAGAAAAGAAAAAATGGTCAAGAGACTTAAAAAAAATATCTACCCAATAAAAAAACTCAAATGTTAGTTCTGAACCAGGTGCCTGAACTTAGGCAATTTTCAGACCAAGAATCTGTTGACTGAGGGATGGGGAGTCCCCAAAGTAGTGATCCCCAGACCACAGTGTGCGTGTGTGTGTGTGTGTGTGTGTGTGTGTGTGTGTGTGTGTGTGTGTGTGTACATATATGTATATGTGTGTATATATATATATATGTCTATGTGTGTTTATATATGTATACACATATATATCATTTTTATTTGGTACGCTTCTTTGCTGCTCTTTTTTTAATGCATATCATTTAAAAAAATTTTTTAATCAGCATCAATTTTTCTGTTAGGAGAGAGACAGCTGATGGATAGCGTTTATAGGAAATGTTCTAGAAACTTATTAATAGATGTCAATAACAAAGTGTGGCTCTGGAAATAATGAACACTTACATTCTGAAATGCCTCGCAGTTTTCTCAATTTGCAAATCTCTCTTGAAGGTGTTCCTCCAAGTCCGACTTCTCAGACGCACTACTAAGTTCAAATTATAAAAATCTTACCTGTAATTGGAGCCAGCTGCAACCTTTTTGACAAGGACTAATTGCCGATAATGATTTAAGTGCTGTGAATTCGCATGCCACAATTGTTTTAAATAGGGAACCCTCTTCACGGCTTTCTCCGAAAAGAACTGTTAATCTTTGCTGCTGACTTATCAAATCCTTCAGTCAGCTGTTTGCCATCATTTTTCACGAGCTGATAACGAGTTTATTAGAGTCATAATGTGCAGGTGGGAGAATAAAGGTCTCATTTGATGGCACTGGAATTCCAGCTAACATTTTTACACGGGGAAAGTTGGCACAAGCTCTGGGCTGGGCTTAGCAGAGGAAGACAACAGAGGCATGCTTTTTGCGGGTGTTTTTGTTTTGTTTTGTTTTGTTTCTTTTCCTTAAGGGAAACGGAATATTGGCAGCGTTTGTTTGACATGACTAAGTCTGAGTCGTATAGCAAGGCCAAGCCAGAACCTAGAAGGTTGTCATTTCTACCTGCTATGAATATATCAGGAGCTCAGGGGCTGAGGACAGTCTCTGGGCTGGCTGGGACTTCAGAAGTGGAGCCAAGCCTTCATGACCTGCCTCCTGACACCCACCCCACCCCTCTACTTCCTCCCACCCAGCATACCAGTCTTTGG
This sequence comes from Acomys minous, assembly GCF_964271855.1. Lineage (NCBI taxonomy): Eukaryota > Metazoa > Chordata > Mammalia > Rodentia > Muridae > Acomys > Acomys minous. The sequence goes on from NC_140489.1 coordinate 87,149,476, forward strand.
TTCTCTTCCTCTGAATGGCCTCACTCCCTTTAATCCAGGGACACCCCCTGCCCCAGCCTCCAGTTACAAAACTAATGGTTTGGCAGCCTAGATGCCCATATTAATGGGGCCCTCGACATTGTGATCCTTCTGCCTCTAAGGATCTGATCCAGGAAAAAATGAGAGCAGAGCATGTGCAAACTCTTAGCATCGATTTTAACCTGAGAGCATTCTTACATCTGGGTTCACCACAGGGACGGCATTCAAGGGTGTGATCTGCAGCCATTTGCTCACGCACTGTCAGCCTCTGCATTTGAAAATGGGAAATCACAGGACCTGCCTCATCTGTTCAGCGGAGATTTAAAGACCTCCACGCTAAACCACCTGGCCCGGTGCCCGGCAATTCGTAAATACTTGATAAATGGTACATAGCAATAATAGTAATAACAATAATGACCGAAGTCATTACTCTAAAACATAAAATTCAGGCTAAAGAGGAAGATGAACTTTTTGGAAAAAAAAAAGATATAACCTAAGGGAATTAAATGAGAAACAAAACAGAAGCTACTCCAGGTCTGTCTGGGGACTACACACATAGGAGAAGTTTAATTCCTGACGTTTGGCTTTAATGATGATTATTCCAAAGGCTAGAATGATGGTGATTCTTTCTTTGCTTTTTATAAAGATTTCTAAGACACAAAGGGTATTTCTGAAAACCAGAGTGCTGTTTTCGATTACTCCGGTTCACACAACTCCCAAAACGTGAAGCATCATCTACCCCGGTGTTGTCAGTCTACTGCTGAAGAGCGAATCCCAGGAGAGCTGACCCTCTGACTCTAAACCCTACTTGTCACACTCCTGCAGTCCCCCGCCATAGCTTGCAGAAAGCAAGGGTCAGAGCCCAGGTTCCCTGCAGCCCCTGATGCAATTGTACCTGTGCATCTCCTAGAATAAGACCTGCCTTGTCTCTCATACACATGAAACAGCCGCTAGAACAAAGTAGGAGCTTGATCAGCATTTGCTGAGTGAATGCATGTAAAGATATTAGCCATCTACACACCACAGAATCGGCATCTCCTCCCATGAGAGCTGGAAGAAATCCAATCAGCACCCAGAAAGGCTTCCTAGAGAGGTGAGAGGTCAATCGGGTCCCAGAAAGTGCAGCTAGCACAGTCTCGGGGGCAGAACTGAAGGTGATTTGGGAAAGAAGCTGTGTCCTTTTGGGCAAAGTCACGCGTCTAAGTGACGTGACGTGAGGCACGAGGAAGAAGTAAGCGGCGCTGGTGTCCACTCTCCCATGGACTTGTAGGTCAGTGTGAGAGGCCCTGTAACTGGAGATGTGATTTCAGGTAAGTGGCTGAGAGCTACTCTTTCCAGGTGACACTTGTGTTTCTGTCGCTGGGGCCTCTGCCTTTGCCCCTCAGCTCTGGACAAACAGAAGGCAATCTGGGCTGGTAAGCAGGCGAGGTGCCCAGCCAGGGAGTGCCTCCAGGCCTCCAGGCCTCCATAAATCACCTTCCTTGACAGTACACTTCCTCACCCACCCACATTTCACATTTAGCCAGGGAGACTGTAAAAGCTAACCCTACACTTCTCCAACCATCCAAGGCCAGCTTCATCTACAACCCACAGCTGATGGGCTCTGCAGAACATTTTTATGGCAGATTTAAAAAAGAAAACAAAACATTCAATCACATCCTTTTTGTCCACTCTTTTGTACCTCTCACAACTTAAGAGGGCCTCAAAGGGGAAAAACAACAAAAACAACACTACCACTGATTTCCCAGGACTTGATTCTTCAGCACCAGTCTTGATCATAAGCACTTAAGACGTGACACTTTGTACCATGGGAGCCCATTATGTCCCTGGGAGATTCGATGTCTGTTTTGATAGGAGCAATTTATCACCCTGGTGAAATCACACTGCTGTTCTGAAGGCAGGGCCAGGATTTATGAATCCCTGCTCACAGAGAATGAGTTTAATTCCCAGGAGTGGAAACGGGTATTAAAAGATTTGGCCTGCCACACCTGTGGCATCTGACACAGTTTCGGAGTGAGGGGTACACCCACCTCCACACACTGCTGTGCTGTAAAAGGCATCGCCCTCCTGAGCACAGAAGCAGTGCCAACGGGGGCATGAAATCCAGCCTAGTAGGGTACAAAACCCTGGCTTTCCTTAGTAATGAATAACAGTACGCTGCTCTTGAAGAACATTCTCTCCTTACACCATTCCACCCGTGTGTGTGTGTGTGTGTGTGTGTATGTGTGTGTGTGTGTGTATGTGTGTGTGTGTGTGTATGTGTGTGTGTGTATGTGTGTGTGTGTATGTGTGTGTGTGTGTATGTGTGTGTGTGTGTATGTGTGTGTGTGTGTGTATGTGTGTGTGTGTGTGTATGTGTGTGTGTGTGTGTATGTGTGTGTGTGTATGTGTGTGTGTGTGTATGTGTGTGTGTGTGTGTATGTGTGTGTGTGTGTGTGTGTGTGTGTGTGTGTGTGTTGCATATGTGCAGAGGTCAGAGACCCATCTCAGATGTTTTTCAGACACCATCCACCTTACTTTATAAGAGCATATTCTTCCCCCCCCTCCCTTCCCCCCTCCCCCCTCCCAGTGAGTGTGTGTGTGTGTGTGTGTGTGTGTGTGAGAGAGAGAGAGAGAGAGAGAGAGAGAGAGAGAGAGAGAGAGAGAGAGAGAGATCTAGGGCTTGCCAATTAGGCTAGGCTAAACTGGCAAGCCCTAGGGATCCACCTCCCCAATTCTTGAATTTAATCCAACCTGTGGGTCATGACCCCTTTAAGACCATGAAAAAACATGTATATTCACATCACGATTCATAACAGTAGCAAAGTTACAGTTATGAAGTAGCAATGAAAATTATTTTATGGTTGGGGGTCACCACAATATAAGGAACTATAGTAAAGATTCACAGCTTTAGGAAGGTTAAGAAATACTGGATTATACCTACAAATCATTATGACCTCCTTTTTAATTTTTTAATTTGAGTGTTGGGGAGCCCTTTACCAAGTGACCCACTTCCCAGATCACATTTTTCGCTCTATTTTTAATGTGCATGAGTTTTTAAATTACTATTGATTGGATTTTCAACAAATATCCTTTTTTAAAATGCTGAGCCATGTTCTGGTTGGGGGGAGGGGTGCAACTCCTTCTTGTAGCTTAGTATTCAGTTCTCACATTTCCAACCAAGGCAAGACACCACAGATAAGTCCTGGAGTCTCCTGTAGACTCACTGGAACCGCTGATAGCTGATCTCTTCCCTAAGGGAGACGCTAGTTGAGGTACAGTCTGAGCATCAGGAAGCTTTTAAGTCTCGCAGATGACTCTAATGCCATGCTTGGTAATTGCCGCTCTATAATATCAGACACCTTTCTTACAACGTGGCATTCATTTTAAATGAACCAACCCTGATTTCTCTAGCTATACCACTGGCTTCATTTCAAAGGTGGAATGTGCCTTTCATTTTCTTTCTTCTTGTTGTCCTGGATTTTTTGTTTGTTTGTTTGTTTTGTTTTGTTTTGTTTTGTTTTTCAAGACAGGGTTTCTCTTGTGTAGACGTGGCTGTCCTGGACTCACTTTGTAGACCAGGCTGGCCTCAAACTCACAGTGATCCACCTGCCTCTGCCTCCCCTAGTGTTGGGATCACAGGCATATGCCACCACTCCTTACTGCCTTCCATTTCATAGACAAACGTGGGCCCCATAACAAATTCCCTTTAGTTTCTCAAACTTGTGTGCAAGTTAACAATTCTAGCCATAGGCAGTCCTTTTTCATTTTTAAAATGATTGATGTATGCATTGGGGGGGGTTGTCATGTACTATGATGCACATGTAGAAGTCAGAGGCCAGCTTTATGGAGTTGCTCCCTACCACTTCCACGTGGGTTCCAGGGAGAGAAGTCTGGTCACCAGGCTTTCATGGCAAACACTTTACCTGCTGAGCCATACTGCCTGCCCCTATTACCAATTCTTTTGCTCCACAAAATCTTCCAACCCACTGACCATCTTCCCTGAATCGCTGCCATCACCAGTTGCTTGATGTTAGTTCACTAGGTCAGATAGCATGAAGCCACTTGTCTTCTGCTGTGTGGCTTCCACTGCGGGGACACAGACACTGAAAATTAGGGTTGCTCTCCTAGCACCCAGGGAGGTTTCAGTATGGACACTCCTTGACTCCAAACAAGGGTACCATGTAAAGACAGAGCTCCTGGTACCCTCAGATTCATATTCTCTCTCTCTCTCTCTCTCTCTCTCTCTCTCTCTCTCTCTCTCTCTCTCTCTCTCTCTCTCTCTCTAATTCTCTGGGCTCTAGAGTGTTTAGTCCACTGGTAACAGAGAACATAGCTATTCTCCAGACCTGAAACTAAAACTCTCCCCACTATTCTGTCCATCCCATTTCCCCACACCATCCTCAACCCCACAGCTATAAAGTGTGACAGGCCAAATATCATTCAACCTTACTGAGATGAAGAAAGCCCCTTAAGGGGCCTGTTTGTTACATGGCCTCCTTTATCATGGCATGTCCTGCTGTCACCCTTCAGCCCCAGACCGACTCAGACACAAATGTAATCGCACAGGGAAATCAAGGCAAGCAAAGGATACTGAGGAATTAGAGATGTCTATCACTCATCCCCGAGAGGACACTGGCCACAGATGTCTGGACATGACGGGGACAGGCCTATAATCTCAGAACTTGGGAGGAAGAGACAGAAGAATCTGGAGTTCAAGGTTTTCCTTAGCTACCTGTAAAGTAGCAGGCCAGCCTGTGCTCATGTGAGACTGGGTTTCAAAAAAAACACAATAGCAACAAGAAGGACAAAAACACAGTGCCCATGAGTGTATGTCAGTATTTCCTCCAACTCTTGAACTTCTCCCCTCTCAGCTGTGCTCTTATCTACATAGGACAAAGTAGCATTTGTTTTGCCAGGTTGCTATGATGACAGCAGATAGGAGGAGGAAGCCCGTCCACAGGACCTGGTCTAATTGTCATAGGTCCAATTGTCATGGCATAAACAGCAACCACCCTTTAAATCTGTCCCTTTTGTGGTGTCACGGTCAAAAGAATCACAACATTGCCAGCTCTCACTCTCCTACACTGTTTGTTGGTCAGGGGACTTGAGTGGAGAATGTGCCAGCCACACACAGGGTTCTGTGGAGAAGACGGGGTTAAGAAAGGTTGACATTTTTTTTTTAAAGTGTCTAAGACACACAAACGGTAGCTAACAAAAGCCATCTGGTAAGAGTTGGACTGGCTCAACAGGTGCCATTTCCATTTCTAGAAAAACAACCCAGACCACTTCATCTCACCTGGACCTAGCCTGTGGCAAAGTTGCTGTGAGTGAGTTATAGCTCAAAGCAGATGTGACAGGGACCAGGGCTTTTCACAGTCAGCACAGGGTCCCAAACCTACTCCCTAGAGCTTTCAGCTCCGAAGAACCCTCAGGGGTCTTCGTGGGAAGGGATCTCAGAAAGGGCCTGACCCAGAGCCTTTCAACTACAGGAGGCTGCCCAAGAGCCAGCAGGTGCAGCTTCATGGGGCAGCTCGTGCACTTCCTGCTGGCTGCATCCCAGCCTGAGCTGCCAGGCAGCACCCACACTGGTCAGAGCATTCCACAGACCTTTGTGCAGCCCTGGCTTCAGCTCTATATTCCAGAGATTTCAGTCGTGCCACTTTCAGATACTCAGACCCGGGCCGACCAATAGACATAACTCTTGTATTCCTCAGTATTCCTGTGTGCTTGGCAGTGGTTTGATGAATAATCTGAAACTGCATTTTTTCTAAAGTTGAGGCAGGAACTACTGAGTAAACTGCAACCCATGCCTTCAGTAGAGCTTATGGCAGAGCGAAATGCAACAGTAAATCCCCATGCCAATGCAGTTTTCTTCCAGACCTCAGTGTCACCAGGTCACACTGTCTGAAAGCAGCTGGCCTCTCCAGTGACTCCACTCAAGAGCTGGGCACCCTGGAGCCCATGTTAGCCCATGCGTCCCCTGGGTTTGGCAGTGAAGCAGGGTAATTACTCTCCTTCTCGCTGCCTCTTTTCACTGCCCCTCTCCCTTTTCCCTCAATCCTCCTACCTCTCTTTTTCCGTCTTCCCATCTCTTCTTCTTCTTCTTCTTCTTCTTCTTCTTTTTTTTTTTAAAGAAAACTTTTAGTCACACACCAATAGCTGAATTAAGATCAGCATTGGTCTGCCAAATGACCCAACCGTATGATAAATAAGATAAATAGCCACAAGCCCCCACTTCCACGCTGACTAGAACAGAAGAGATTTAATGATTCGTTTCTCTCTCACACTGATTCTTCGTCCCCTCTAGATAAAGAAGGGAAACTAAGGCACAAGAAGAATTAGATCATAGGGCACAGAGGTCCCTTGGGTTTGTGACTAAAGGCTTTCTTCCATTCAATGGTGCACTGTGCCAGGCACAAGCAATGAGTTAAACCGAGGTGTTCACTCTTGAGATGCCCAAGGATTATAATGTCTTCATCCAGAGCCACTGGGGCTATGACAGAGGAAGTCATAGGAAGTGGGGCACTTCCCTTATGGAAACCACAGGCATTAATGGCTCTTACATCCCCCCCACCACCACTACCACCACCAGGGACATTCCCAGCGAAAGACCTCCTAGAGCCCAGCATTGGCTTATAAAATCTGATGAGCCCAGTATCCTGCGGCAGCAGCTGGGGCATCTCCAGGCTACTGGCTAAAGTCTGGGTGTGCCTCCCTGCAAATTATTACCAGTGAAAGTGTCCCCCAATGCCTCATGCGTACCAAACTAAACTAACAGCACATCCCTGGGCACCACCTCCCATGTGAAAATGCACAAGAACGGGTTACCAAGACAGAAACTGAGACGGGACTTCCAAGAGCTGCCCACTTATAGCAGTCCAGGAGAGTCCATAAGGTTAGTGGGGAAAATCTTCCCTACTCTTCTCTGATCCCCAGCAACACTTTCACTTATATACAAACACACAACAACCACTGATCCTCACAGGGACAGGGAGGGTGTGTCCACCACTCAGTTCTAGAACTCAATGCAAGGAACAGCAGTTAGGCTGGTGCCTGTCTGCTGAGGACCCCTGGGACTCGGCTTCCTGGCTTCTGAAAAATACAGACGCACACCCACCCATGAACACTGAGACATCAAGAGGCGTTCTGGACTTTAATCTCTCCATCCCACATCACTGGATCTCCCTGGAGGAGCGTATGTGATCTTCTGTGGTTTGAGGCAGAGCTAAGTAACTAACGCAGGGCTTTGTCTAAAATGCGTCTTCCTAGAGCTCCGTGCGTGCACCTGCTGCCAGGACAAAGAACCGCGATTCAAAGATTTCTGAGCAGGAAATGTCGAAGAATGAGGCATCTTGATGAAGGCGATCAAGAGAATGAAGGCAAAGCATGTGCTCACAGAGGCCCCGGGCCCACACGCCTCCTTACCCTCCCAGCCCGGAGCCCTTCAAAGGCTTCCGGGAGGCCTGTGCAGTTGGCAAGCGCAGGGCGTCCTCTTCACTGCCTTTCCCAGATAACCCACTACCCACTGGACACCCAGAAAGAAGAAGAGAGGGTGCGGCGGGGAAGGCAGTTATGAGAAGCGGCTGAGGTACCTAAACTTCAACCTAGAAGCCCAGTTCCCTTGCTTGCCTGGGAGACCGGGCTTAGAGATGGGTAGGCATTGCACGCGTTGCCTGCCAGGACCAAAGAGGACATGAGGGAGCTCGAATCTCTTAGGCCCTCAGATGCATTGTGGACACTGTCAGGCAGGCCTGAAGAAGATGTCCAGACAAGGATACCTGTTACCCTAGATGGTTTTTTGCCAAGCCCCGCAGCAGCATGGCCCACTGTGTGATTGCTCAATCCAGCATTGAGGGCCTCCAATCTGTCCAGAGCATAGAATGTGGGCTCAGAATTGACAGGACTCTCAGAGCCGGTCACCTGTGTCAACAGCTCTTGGCTCAGTGCTGGCATCGTGGGGGAGTGAAAGGGTCCACCCAGCTCTTGTCCAGGCGCAGCCCTGACACGCCCTCCAGGCACGGAAGCTGCTCCTGGGCAGGTGGCTGTGGCTCAGAGATGGGGAGCAGAGTAGGGACATGGGGTTAAGGAGCCTTGGTGGGGCATGCAAGGCTGTCTTCTGGCTGCACCCACGCCTCTGGTGACAGCAGCACCTGCCTTGCAGCTGGGTGCTCACCTCTCCCCCACCCTTCCCCCCAAAAGGCCCCGGGTTCTGCCAGCAGCGCCTGGCTCCGCCTACACGCATCTGTGCAGCATTGGGTCCCAGGACAGGATGGCTCCTGCCGGATGCGGAGGTGGGGACTGGGGGGCTGGGGGATGTGGGGGGCAGGGCAAGCAGGGAGAGGCTGAGCCCACAGAGCAATCCTGTGCAGCAACCAAACATTCTGAAGAGAACGCAGAGTACACAGGAATATACCTGAGATTTAGGTATGCAAGGAAGTTTGCAGTTCTTTGTTTATTTAGTTAATTAGTTTACAAGTAACAGGTTCTCTGATGGTATTTGAAAACATGCTTTTTTTTTGTAATTGATTCTCATACTCCTCTCTCCCATCTTCCTGTCCCTTGCTCCAGTGCTCCCCCTTCCCTTTTGCCCCCAAGACTCCCCTTACACGTTAATACCTCACGTGTTCTACAGCCATTCCTCCCGCTTCCCGTAAAGCCCGCCTTTTCCATCTCAAGGATCCCCTTTTAGTTTCCTGGCCGTTATCCACATTTACTCCCACCTAGAAACGCACACTTAACAAATAAGAAGGGAGGCTCCGGGATCAGCATAAAAGAGAGCGCGCGAGGCATTTGTCATTCTGCTCCTGGCTTAGGTTCAGTCCCTTTAGAAAGCAAGAGGGTGTGTTGAGAAATAAGCAAGGTCATGGGGGTATAGCTCAACCTAGCAAGCGACAGACAGAAAAGCCGCCCTGTGTGCACCCACCGTGCAGGTTGGAGCAGCCTCCTCTGTGTTGCCAGAGAGTGAGCAGAGGATTGCAAAGCTGGGTGGAGAGGCCCCGTGTAAGGGAGTGCAGAGCCCCTCAGCTGGAGAAACAGGAACCTGTGATTGCATTCTTCAGAGGTTAGCTCAGAAAGGCGGGTGCAGCCTGCCTGGTGCTTATCTTCTTGGCTTTTACCCGCTAGAAATAGTCATTCTTTATTGCCTACTGTTCTCTATGTAGGAACCCATTGGCCTTCTGGCCCTTTCTGTTGGTCGTTTTTATTATTAGTTTTGGGGTTTTGTTTGTTTGTTTGTTTGTTTGTTTTACTGTTTTTTTAATTGAAAAATAAAATCATTCATATTACATCTCAATTGCTATCCCATCCCACGCATCCTCCATTCCTCCCTCCCTCCCCCTTTCATCCAATTCCCCTTCCCTATGACTGTGACTGAGGGGGCCTCCTCCCCTTGAATATGATGCTAGGGTATCAAGTTTCTTCTTGGTAGTCTGCTATCCTCCCTCTGAGTGCCATCGGGCCTCCCCATCATGGGGACATGGCCAAATATGGGGCACCAGAGTCCGTGTGGAAGTCAGACCCCACTCTCCACTCAACTGTGGAGAATGTCCTGTCCCTTGGCTAGATCTGGGTAGGTGTTTGATGCTCACTGCACGTATTGTCCTTGGTTGGTGCCATAGATCGAGCAGAACCCCTGGGCCCAGATCCGCCCATCATAGTGTTCTTCTTGTAGGTTTCTAGGACCCTCTGGATCCTTCTATTTCCCCATCTCCTATATTTCTCTCACCTAGAGTCCCAATAGGATGTCCTCACCTCTATCCTACTTTCCTGGTAGGTGAAGACTTTCGTGGGACATGCCCCTTGGGCTAGTGTCCAGATATAAGTGAGTATATACTATTTGAGTCTCTCTGCTTCTGTGTTAGCTCACTCATTATAATCATTTCTAGTTCAATCCATTTGTCCACAAATTTCGGAAAGTCCTTGATTTTAATAGCTGAGTAGTATTCCAGAGTGTAAATGTACCACAGTTTCCTTATCCATTCTTCTACTATAGAAAAATGCAATTAGACTCATATTTGTTTGTTTATTCTTTTAACTTTTGATCTAAGGCAGCAGCTTGAAAGCCCATTTAAGACAGTGAGCCATTCTGACACACCCCGCCCCCGCCGCCCCCCCCCCTTCTGCCCTCTGAACAGGCTAAATGAACTTTCCAGGTGTTAAATAACATTGAATAATAATTGCGTAATCAGCGTAAAAGTTAAGCGCTGTGGTCCAAGGCAGGGAAAGTACCTTGCGTTGTTCGCTGCCGACTTCTGTAATGCTTCCTTGAACCCTCAGGGATCCTGCCCTCTGTTATAGGACTTGTCACATTGATTTTTGTGGTGTATTTACTTGGAAATCTCGAGTTCCAGCTGAGGGGATAAATGTGCTGTGTGAGCTGTTTGAAGAACCCACAGGGCAAACTTTCTCCTTTCTCTGCCTTTGAGTTTGTTCCTCCAGGTGGGAAGGGCGGCTGCTCTAATGGGGTCACATTGCAGGCTAACTAGCCATTCGTTTGCCTGCCTGCGTCTCTGGTCTCACGGGTTCTTTTTGTGTGTGCATGCCATATTGCACACTAAAACGAGGCTTATTACCTTACGCCATTACAGGACGGGAGTCTACAGGGCTCCTTTGCTTACAGGTGCCTAGGGCAGAGCCAGCAAAATGCCAGCCCCTGCCCAACACCTACACCAGCTCCTGAGTTCGGCTACAGGCCTACACGTAACCAGCTTGGCCTCTGTAAGCTGCCGTAACGGAGCAGGATTCAAACCCAAGCCTCTAGGCATGAGGTGTTCGTTATGAAATCCCACCCACCTCACCCTGAGCCCCAGTTGCAAAACTGACAGAACCCAACAGCCGAGGAACAATGGCCAGACCATCCCTACAAATGGACTTCTCAAAAGCCACACAGCGAGTCCCAGACTTTCCTCTGGCTCTCCAAATGCCATGCGCCCCTTTCCGGTTACAGATGCCTCTGTGAGACCCTCCTCCTGGACGCAGATGTCTTGCCGCACCTGCAGGCACACAGGTACCTGGCATGCCAAAGTCTCCTGTAGCACTTAGAAGTAAGTGGAGCGATGACTTTGGGTCACTTCTCAATGTCATTTGGCCCTTGTTGTGATGAAATAGTGTCCCCCCTTAGTCCCTCTAGCTCCACCGTGTTTGGAGCCAGGTAACCATTCTTTCCACCACAGACACAAACAGGTTCCAATTCGATTCTCTCTACATCCGTGTGGGGGTCCTAAGTGGGGAGGCTCGCTTGGGGTTCTGGTTCTCTTGTGCCCCAAACCTTTACTTATCCTGGACAAATTCCGTGTATGAGGACAGGCCTATCTGAGGCATAGAAAAATGTCTCCCTAAGAACACCAGAGGGTACTGACCCAGAGTCCTCAAACCAACACAAAGGCTCAAAGAAAGAACAGCTCTGTTCACCCCTCCTGGCCTCAAAAGTTTTTCTGGCCCAGGCTGAGTAAGAAGCACATATTCTAGGGCCAGGAAGTTTTTTGGTGTGTGAATGAAAAACAGGAATATAAAGAAACAGGGATGTTGTGAATTGGCCCCTTTCCTGGCTTTTTTTTTTTTTCTGTGTTCCTAGGCCAGCTACTGAGGGACTTTTAAAAACTTTTGTGGGTTACTGCGTTAAAAAAAAAAAAAAGTCACAGGAACTCTTCTGTCTTAATGAGGGTTTCTATTGCTGCAGCAACCATTGCTCCATGACCAAAAAAGCAAGTTGGGAAGAAAAGGGTTTATTTGCCTTGCATTTCCATATTGCTGTTCATCACCCAAGGAAGTCAGGACAGGAACTCAAACAGGGCAGGAACCTGGAGGCAGGAGCTGATGCAGAGAACATGGAGGGGTGTTGCTCACTGGCTTGGTCCCCATGGCTTGCTCATAGAATTCTTATAGAACCAAGGACCACCAGCTGAGGGATGGTACCACCTACAGTGGGCTGGACCCTCCCCCGCCAATCAGTAATTAAGAGAATGTCCTACAGCTGCATCTTATGGAGGCAGTTTTTCCATTAAAGTTCCCTCCTTCTAGCTTGTGTTAAGTTGACATAAACCAGCCAGCACATCTTTAATAATTAAAAATAAGATGCCAGGAAACAGATATTATATGGAGAAATTTATATAAATGAACATGGGGAGAGAAGGAAAGGGGGGAGGGATACCCTGAGAGAGAGACAGACAGAAAGACAAACAGACAAACAGACAGACAGACAGACAGACAGACAGACAGAGACAGAGGAAGAGAGAGGAGGAGGGAGAGAAAGGTAAGAGGGAGAGGGATAGAGAGCGGAGAGAGAGGTAGGTGGGTTTGTCCTTTTATATAGCCCTAGGTAGGGCTACGCCCCATGGCAGGTAGGCAATGACGTCACAGGCAGGCTGACTGAAGCAGATTCCTAACATTAGCTTCCTTTCATTTATGTCAGGGAAACTGGGCAAATGTCACTGTTACATCATCAAAGGCTAAGAGATGCTGCCTGAGCAGGACACATTTGAGGGGGAAGAATACACATTCGTTGACTTTCCTTCCTTCAGTAGGACCTCTGAGAACTCTTTCAAATATTGACACTGGCTTGGGCACCGCCCACAAGACATAATACATGTGGTCATGCCCGACACTGTGACCTTGCTTCCCACCGCTCCGTGTCCTCACTCCATTCCCTGGCTGTTGATTTCTTTAGCAACAAGAGCCTTCCCTTTTCTCTCACCCTAGCTGACTCCTCTTTTAGAATCCCAGCAAAAAGCCCCTTAGTCCAACAACTTAGACTTGCATACTGCCATGTGGGCAGGGTCCACCCCTCTCTGTCCACCCATGAGTGTTTCTTTAAGAGTAGATCTTCACTCCTTCCCCTCCAGAGATAGCCCTGTCCCCAACAGGGGGCCAATAAGCAATTGAGTCATTGACCTGCCAAACCCCTTCCATTAAACACACAGAGAGAGAGAGAGAGAAGAGAGAGAGAGAGAGAGAGAGAGAGAGAGAGAGAGAGAGAGAGAGAGAAGTATGTGCACACGCACGCAAAAAGAAGAGAAGAAAAGAACCAGACCTTCCAACCTACTTGCTAATCAAAGGTTTCTGGTAACTGCTGTTACCACTTTTGGAGCCTCAGTAAATATCTAGTCCCCTTTGCCAGTCAAGAAGCATACGTACCCTGACTCCACAGGCCCCAACACAAACACACAAACACACAAACAGTGCCACAGTGAAGCCCTTGGACAAGGGGTAGCCAGTGAAAGAGCTGACACTGGCCTGGCCTGAAGTGCTCCTGCCCTCCTCCTCCAACCTGCCCAGCTTTCAAACCGCCCTTCAGGTTCCCACCATCTCCGAAAAGCCTTCGTCGTTGCCTCTCCAGCCTTCTTGCATTTCCTCCGCTTTGGATCCCAGCATTACTTCTAGACGTTCAAATTAGCATTTAATTCTAAGTCTGTCTTGTCTGTTCCCCACGGTTGCATATGGGCTATTCTGGTCTCCCTAAGTGGATGGTAGTGGGCAGGGCCAATGTCTTCATGTCTTTCTCTTTCCTGGGTCCCGCCCAAGGGGACCAGGTGTATGTAGTCTAGGCACGCGGAAGCACTAAGTCCCCACCAGCTGGTGGCTTAGCTCTTTCCAACCACTGTCAGTCTCTCCCTGGCAGTTCCTTTGTAAGCAGAGGGAAGAAGCTGCAGAGAAGTCAGCTGGCGAGACCGTTGTCACTAGCTGGCCGGGATTTACCCTGCCTTCCTTACAGCAGTGCAGTGGGGAGTCCCACCTTCCCGCAGATGCTTGTTGAGAAGTTCAAGGAGAGAAAGGGTAGGCAAAGCTGGGTTGCACTGGGGCAGGGTATAGAACACAGCCCTAGAAAGAAACCCAAAGGCTAAGGGCACAGAGGGAAAGGAAATGCTTCCTCCCAGTAGCCCTGGGAGCATTCTCAGAGGTGGGCTGAAGGGTAGGCTCAGTCAAGCTGGATGGATTTCACTTGCATCTCAACAATCTCCAACAGCAGGACCCTAGCGTTGGTGCTTTCCATCACTCAAGGTGCCATCTGGGTCGTCGGCATCACCTGGGACACTTACATCACGAGCTGCCTACAAGGCTGGATCCCATGAGCCCTACCAGAAGGCTGAGGGTGGGACTCTGCAGTTTTGCTGGGATGTTCCCTACGCACACTAGATCCAGCGCCTGATACTAGCTCTTTCCAGGCCTCCATCATTTCTAGGAGCCACAGAGCCTTCCATTCTCTGTGGAGGAATGACCCTGGCCCTTGTGAATCACACACCAACTGGTCCATACTAGAACTAAACTACCCCAGAAGAGCTGCTCTGTGGGAGCCCAGGTCAGCACAACTGGTATCAAGTAGACAAAGCCAGGGCAGGTTTGATCACCCTGGAAAGCTGATTTTTTTTTCTTTTATTCAAGATGAAAATGAAAGATGTTGGGGCATTGACCGTTGTGTGCCGACCTACAGAGAAAGCTGGGGCCATGACTGCTGGATGACATCTTGTAGAAGATATCGGGATTATCATCATTGTGCCCCATCCTACAGAAGAGCCCACAGTGAAGGTCACAGGCTGTTAGGATGTGACCCACAGTGTATAATAGCATGCCTACTTGGCACCTTGAAGTGGGTTGAATGAGGAGGACAATAAAGAGATGCTTCTTGCTGTGACCTCCTTTAAGTCTGGATAGCAGAGTGAGTCTAAACAAACTGTTGCATCCACACACTCACTAAACCCTCTTCAACTTCGGTCACTTTGCTTGTGTGACCTGTCAATGAAATGAGCTCTCACGTCATAAGACCCTCTGCCCTGCTGTGAGCCACATCAGGTGCTGGGTGTTGAGAGCTCCTTTCACTGGGGCTGAGCCTGGGGCTGCAGTGACTGTCCTGACCTTCACACTCATCCTTAAAGTCTGCGTGCTCCAATTCAATGATGGAGCAAAAGCTCAAAACCCATCTTTGGACCCATCTTTAACTCATCTACAGGAGATAGAGCCTTGAGGACCATCCTCTCATAGAGAATAAAGCCTGAGGGATGAAAACTGAGGGCTTAGGGGTTCTGAGCAGTGGGCTGCAGGCACACGCGCGCATCATAGAACACTGTAACATAGCAAGACATGAGGTCAGTCTGTTCTCCTAGGAGATACTTGCTTTTCTCTCCACTTCTGAGGACAGAAAGCACCCAACTTACAGGAGTTTCAGCAGCTGAGATGGGGCAAACATGGATTGGTCCTGCTGTTCTCTTTATTCCTTAGTGAGCCTCACATGAAGAGCGTGAGTTCTCTGCCGTGGCTTCTGGCTCGCAGTCACCCTGGATCCACCCCTCCATCAGAGCACATCTGCCATAGGCCGTCCGAGATAGGCCTAGCCCTCCGTCAGAGCACACCTTCTTCAGAAGGTCACACTGGGCACACTCATCCATTAGTGTGTATCTGACTGAGCCCAGGCAGACATGCCCCATATCCCTGTAAATCTACCATGTGCATATGCAGGGGTCAGACAATGACATATGTCCGGGTCTCGCTCAGAGTCTCATCTGGAGCTGTGCTGGTGGAAAGCAAGCCCCCTCAATACTCCAGTCTCTGGTGCCCCTCAACACATTCATGGCCATGCCCATCTTTTATGGGTGCCAGAATCCTAGAGAACTCAGGTCCTCACATTAGCCCAGCAAGTGCTCTTACCCATCATGCAAATCTTCTCAGCCCCCATTCACAGCACTCTCGAGGAGGACTTTTGTATTGATGGTTTTGCAGACTCTATAAGGTTAGTTTAGAGAAATTATTATTCGGCCCAAAAACTCTAATTACTATATGCTCAATAAATGCACACTGCCTTCCACTAGTCATACTTACTCAGAATATCCTATGGCATTGTATGTTGGAAGTATGTGATCTGTTGTTTTTTTTTTTAATTTACAGAGGATTACAGTTAAGAAATTGCATGAATCTCAAAAGAGACTTTGAAGTTTGGACTTTTAAACAAATTTGAAGCTATAGGGACTTTTGAATTTGGACTGAATGCATTTATGCCTTATGTCATGGTCACAAGCCTATGGGGGCCAGGGAGTGGAATGTGGTGATTTGAATAGGACTGGCCCCCAATCCTATGTTTGGCCATAGGGGGTGGCCCTATTAGGAGGCGTGGCTTTGTTGGAATAGATGTGGCCCTCTTGTTGGAGGAAGTACGTCACTGTGGAGGTAGGCTTTGAGGTCACTTATGCTCAAACTACACTCAGCGTGGCACACAGTCTCCTTGTGCTGCCTGCTGGTCAAGATGTAGAGTTCTTGGCTTCTTCTCCAGCACCATGTCCGCCTGCGTGCTGCCACGCTCCCCACCTCACAATATGGACTAACCCTCTGAACAGTAAGCCAGGCGTGATTAAACGTTTTCCTTTGTAAGAGTTGCCCTGGTTATAGTGTTTCTTCAGAGCAATGAAAACCCTAAGACACCATCCATCTCCAAACTGAAACTTTTTTTTTTTGAGACAGGGTTTCTGTCTGTGTAGCCTGGCTATCCTGTAACTCACTTGGTAGAACGGGCTGGCCTCAAACTCATAGAGATCCACCTGCCTCTGCTTCCCAAGTGCTGGGATTAAAGGCGTGCGCCACCACATCCTGCTCAAACTGCAACTTCTTCGTCTTCCCAAACAGAACTCTGTCTCAACAAAACACTAGCTCCTCATTCCTCCCACACTGCCTGTGAAGAAGCAAGCTATCTTTACCTAACACCGTGTCCGTGAAGGCAGAACATTTTAACTGCTGACTAGTAGCCTGCTACTCAATCGCGCGACAATGTGTTTAGCTCTCATCCTAGCACTGGCGTTTAGGATGGTTTCAAATTTTCCTCAATAGGGTCAGTGGTGCATGATTCCACCTCCAGGTGTGAGAAATTCCCTAGGGTACGTCCCCGGAAGGGGATGCTGACCCACAGGTGTGCCGTTTCTCCACATCTGCCACATATTGCCCAATTGTCCTGCAAAGAGTCTGTACAGAGTTGCTTCCTCACACATCACGCACGACATGTGACATCTCCCATTGCTTCACGCCCCCATCTCCAGGCATTAGGAGACCTGGGCTTTTTGCAATCTGATAGGTGTGAGTTTCGACCTCACTGTTGCTTTGCTGTGTGCATCTGCCTCCCTGGGGTGAACATGTTCTCCTGTCTTGGCTGCTGTGTCAGGTTTTCCTCTCCACAGACTGAACTAGGAGTAGATCCATGCAACACTTCCGCTTGTGACTGTGTACCTTCAGGAAGCAGTATCTTCAAGGTTCACCCATGTCAGCCATGGGTCAGACTAGCCCTCTGCCAGAAGGCTGGTACATAACCATTGTGTGTCTATTGCCCCATTTTGCCTACTCATTCGCCTGGGTCATTTCCACTGTTTCTGGTGCCAACACTCTGGTGAGCATTGGTTTAAAAAGTACCTACCCAAGCCCTGCTTCCTTTCCTTTATGTGTGTTCCCAGAGGAATCGTATCACAGATTGAATGTTTGACACTGGGCTTAAGTGACATTCTTAGCATTTGTCCTTCACTTTTTGTATTTGTTACAAATATCCCCCATTATATAACTGTGTTTATATTTGTTACTCAGTAGCTTGATATATCTTGCTTAGGTTACGTCCCGTCCCTCACCCAATGCTGGGAAACATTCTCATGTGTTTTTTCTCCCCATACTTCTTTATCTAAACCAGTAGTTCTCAACCTGTGGGTCGCAACCATTAGAAAACACATATTTGTCTTAGGAACTGAGACACCACTCAACAGCACAGTTATGAGGAAGCAGTGAAAATAAATTTATAGTTGAGGGTTCCTAAGACCATCAAAATGTGTGATTTCTGATGGTCATGACCCACGGGTTGAGAACCACTGATACTAAATTGACTTTGTGTGTGTGCCATAAGGTAGCAAATCTGATTTTTGTTTTTATGATATGGTAAACAGATACCTGGAGAGCAAATCCCTATATTTCCCAATGGTTCACAATTTTACATCTTTCTGAGGCCAACTACCCAAATGGGTCAGTTTCCAGGCACCCATCTCTATGGTTAGTACATTTTTAAATTCTTGACCCAGTGTTGCACGGTCTTCATTGCAACAGCTTTTTCAGAATAAATTCCATGCCATAATTTTCCTTTCAGAGTATTTTCTTTGTGTTTGGCCCTTTTCTCCTGCATGTATATTCGAGTTTCATGAACTTGGATTAGCAACTTACACTAAAAGACAAGTACCTTCTCTTCCATGGCATCCAGATCTTCCCACTGCCCCCTTCACTTTCTAATTGCATGTGTCATTCCCATGACCTTGCAGGAAATAAGTGGAAGAACCGGGCCTAGAACCTGCAACATGGCATCCCTTCTCCCAGCTTCAGCCAGAGACCCAAGCCTTGCTCCAGTAACTTCTGTTGCCTTCCTGTGACTGCCCAGGCACCAATTCATTCATCCTTCCAGTGAGCATGAGTCAAGGTTGATGGGCCCTTTGGTTCTGGTTCTGGCTACATTTCCTTCTCCTAGTAACTTGCAACAGGACAGAGATTTGTGGTCTAAAGATATGGCTCGGTGGCTAAGAGCACTGGGTGCTCTTGCAGAGGACTAGGGTTCAGTTCTTAGCACCCACAGATTGGCTCACAATCACCTATAACTCCAGTTCCAGATGATCCGATACCCTGTTCTGGCCAGAGAGCATGTGGGAGGGGCCCTGCTGGCTCAGGCAAAACCAGCCCATGGGGAGAGCAAAGTACCAAAGCCAGGCACACCACCAGTGTAACCACTTACTGCTAAGACAAAACACGATGGCCAAGTCCATTTCTGAAGGCCAAACATCCACTCTGTGTAGGAAAACTGCAGGCTAGCCAGGAAACTGAGTTATAGTCAGCTTTTTCTGGGTGACCTTAAAGTGGCTTGTGTTTTGAGTTAAATATGTTCAGACACCAGGTGGACTGAGCTGCTAACAGAGCTTTGGGGACAGCTGGAAGGGACCTATCCCATGGTCGGGGAACTCTGCCTTTCCGTGGAAAGACTCTGACTACCTTCCAGATGCTTTCAAAACAGCCTCTTCTCCTCCCATACATTTCTGCCTGTGGACGTTGATGTTCCAAAACAGCTGTAGTTGATACATGTCTAGAAGACGTTTTAGGCTCTCGAGTAAATTATAATTTAACTCTTTATATAAGCAAGTTCCAATTTGGGGGAATGTGAAGCAGGCCCTACTGGAAGGCCCAGCAAGGAGACAGAGGCTCCTGGAGGCTGGAGGACATTGTTATCTGAGGCCACCTAGCTTGTGGTTGCCTGGATCCATTCACTGCAAGGCAGGTTGTAGTCTATCAGGGAAGAGGAGGTGATTGAGAAAAGCAGGTGTCAAAAGCTAAGTGGCTGAGTTCGGTGTCTTAGCACATCTGTCTCTGTGGCGGAGAGCTCGGAAAGCAAGACACTACGCCTGTTCTTATAACTTCCATGGTATCCAGTCGGTCACAGCATGTCTGAGAAGGAGAGGGAGAGGGAGAGAGACAGAAAGGAGAATACCACAGGACACGAGACCACCATTGACCTTCTCTATCAAGTTGCCTACAGCTCCACACAGCATCTCTTTTGGATGCTGCAGTTACTGCCCCCTTCTTCCAGGGTCTGATTCCTGCATTTTAGCCCCCACATCCTTCTGAGTCTATCCCCTGCCTATGCCATGAAGTTTCTCATCCTAAGCATCTCCTCATAATCCTTAGGGTGCTGTCTCCATTTCTTTCCCTGTTGCTGTGATAAACTACCCTACCAAAAGCAAGTGAAGGGAGAAAGAGCTTATTCTGGCTCGCAGCTCAGAGGTGCAGTCTGTCAAGGTGGCAGAGAGGTCGAGGTGGCAGAGATGTCAAGGTGTCAGGAGCTTGAAGCGCCTGCTCAAAGTAGCGTCCACAGCCAGGAAGCAGAGGGATGGACACATGCCGTTTTCAGCTCCCTTTCTTCATTCAGAGAGTCAGGATCCCACAGGGAATGGTGCAACCCACAGGGGTGGGGCTTCTCACTTCTGCTAACTTAGCCAAGATGAGCCCTACAGTCATGTCCAGAGCCCTATATCCCACGTGACTCCAGATTCTGTCACATTGACAACACTGTCCATCACAGTTGATGATGACCTTTATTTCTGGTCCATCCTCAGAGGCAAAGACCCATCCTACCTGTGCATCCTGAACCAGAGCTCTTTGCTTTCACCATAACCATCCCTTCCTCTCAAGGTCAGTGAGTCTGTGCAATCAAATGTTCCATGCCTGCCCACTAAATAAAGGTGTCCTGCCTGCCAAGATTTATGGGGCATGGTGAAAATATGTGCTGTCGACTTACCACATAAGTATTGAGTCTTCATGGAGCAGACATGTCCCCATGAATTGAGTCCTAGGGGAAAAAAGTCAAGACACCAGTTCTACCACCCACTGACCAGGCAGCCTTGAGACTGTTGGGATAACCTCACTTTGATCCCACTTGATCCCTTTCAGTGCTGGTAACCTATGGTTCTCCATTAAAAGAACATTTTTAAGTACTGCTGGAACATAGGATGAGATCATTAATAAACTTGGTAGAAACAAAAGGAAAACTTTATTCTAAGGAGCTATGATTTTCTTAAGATTGCTATGATATTGGACGGTGGATCTAAGTAACTTCTTGAGAGTCGGCCCTTTGTGTGTGTGGCGGGGGTGGGGGGGGTATGATCCATTTCAATCAACTTGATTAGAGGCCATTAATGAGGCATATTACAAGTTACATTTCTCCTCAGAAGTGGTCTCTGTGAAGAGGCCCTGAGAGCTGCCTGAGAATCACTATATACAAATGTCCAGGCTCCAGGCTCCAATATTTTCCTCAGGAATCCCTCATTAGAAGGAAAATGGCAGCCACACTCACCTCAGATCTTCACTTCACTGCTTGTTTTGCTTACCTTTGCCAACAAAGCCACTTCCTTGTCCTTGAGGCACCTCAGGATCCCACTTCTTCCCCCTTCTTGACTTTCATTTCTCAGACCTTCTCTTGAGCCACTTCCTTTGCGTTAGAAACAGCTCCCACTTCCTGTGGGCCCAGCACCTTTAGAGGTTTCCCCTGTAGGTAGTGCTAGCTACAGTTTTGACACTTGAATCTGAGGAGCTTTCCAAAGCCTGCTGTCTACCATGACTAGAAAGCTAGCAAAGTCAGTGGGTTCTTTATAAAACATGCAGTGCACCGGGGCAGAGGGGGGGTTCTGTCCTGTCCCCCCAGGTCCAGTGTGAGATGGTACAGACCAACCAGTTCCTATCTCAAAGATAAAGAAAAGACTCCTCAAATGGGGAGCACCTGAAACTGCCACCCAATGCTATTTTTCCCAAGATATAGGGATATGGCTCACTGTTTGAATCTCAACTTATTGTCCTTCTCCTGTGACCACTGTCAGCCTCCTCGCTTTTATAGTTAAATGGTACCCCCTCTCTATTACAAAGTGGGTCATAGATTCTGCTGGCCAGACAAGCAAAGTGCTGTAGAGACAGAGAGAGAGAGGACTGCTTCCTGGGTGAGGAAGGAAACACCAAGGCTAAGCCCATTCAGCTCTCAGGAGCTCAGAGGGGCCTGGAGCAGTGGGTGGCCCAAGACTAAAGCTGCACAGCATCAACAGCAATGGCAGTGGACTATGTGCTTGGTGGCCGGGTTCTGTGGAAGCAAATGGGTCTTTATTCCAGGAACATGGTCATTTTTGCTCCCCATTTTTTGCAGACATAAACAGTGAGAGTGAGCTCTCAGACCTCAGCTGAGAAGGTCCTTAGTGCAGATGATGGAGGATAAGTATCTGTCTCTGTCTGTCTGTCTGTCTGTTCTCTCTCTCTCTCTCTCTCTCTCTCTCTCTCTCTCTCTCTCTCTCGCTCTCTCTCTTTCACACACACACACACACACACACACACACACACACACACACACACGCTAAGGTTCAGGGACCATTGTGGGAGAGAGAGCAGAAGAAACACTCTAAGAGCCAGGGGTCAGGAAGGACCACAGTAAAGCCCCTGCTTGCGGATGTGAAGAGCCCAGTGCTCCGCTGTGCACTGTGCTCATGAATTCATGGCGTTCGTGGTTGCCTGCACTGGACCTGCTTAAGAACAAGCTAGTCAATGCTCCAGCCCAGATCATGCTTATAAGACATTCATGAGCCCCTGACTGTAGCTGAGGAAACAACTATTTGCAGTTGGTGTCTGCTGGTGAAGGGAGTCAGGTTTTTGTTTTGTTTTGTTTTGTTTTGTTTTAAGGGTGTGGCTCCTGGTAAATAGAGCTCACTTTAGTAGAATATACCCATGAGGATATGGGTAGCATTGAAATCTGTGGGGAGGAGGAACATGAAGTGGGAACGTGTGTAAAATTCTCAAAGAATTGAATATATATATAATTTTAATTTTTTTTCCAAAAGAAAGAGGCTGGGTGTAAATGTTTTCCATCCCCACTCTGGGAGAGCCAGGGCTGTCTGGCATGCTGCCACTCCACGGCCCTCTCCCAACAGTGTCCTTTGTGGCTCTGGAAGAAAGAAGAACATGCTTTTCCAAGGCTTGCCTTGCCAAGGCCCATTGGTATTGCAAAGAGGCCCCCGGCTTTGCTTCCCTCTGTCTGGAGACAATTCTTAGAAGCATGACCTGCTGTAAAGCTGCCAGTGGACTTTCCCTTCAGGACAAAGGGATCTAAGTTCAACCAGCAGTGACTGCACCATGGTGGCCATCATTCCTCCCCAGGGCTGTGGATGCTGCTCCCAAACGCACTGAAATGACAGTGCCTGCCTTTCCAGATTCAAAAATCTATAGAATCCGGAGAAACAAGCCGACTGCAGGCCCAGTGAGAAGACAGTCTACAGAGCCAGGGCCTCAGGGTCCAGGCCGGCTTTTCCCCAAACCCCAGGCTCAGTTGGCCAATCACGTGGACTTGGCCCTTGGCAGTGCCCAGGTGGCCAACACCTGAACTTCCTGACCAGCTGTTACTAGGTGACACAGGCCTGGCTGATCCTTTTAAGGAAGTGGAAATGTAGCAAAAGACAAAAGCTACAAAGAAATGGGACGAGGAGTGAACAAGGTCAGCCCCCAAGGAACCATGGGTACTGCTGCAGAAACAAAGCCCACCCGGGGTGAAAAGCTGGGGTTGAGGTCTTTTCAGCGCCCCACTGAGCAGGTACTAGGACAGCAGCGGAGCGGGCAGATGGTTGCTGCTCTGACAGCTGTAAGCTCTGTGACCTTGAAGCGGTTCTTTCGGTCCTATGGACTTCTGTTCTCACATGTGTAAAATGAAATGATAGCACCTACCTCCTAAAGGGCCCGTACTTCAGGAGATGGTACAGGGAAACCTTTCTGTGATTATATTGGTTGCTTTCTCAGTGCTGTAACAAACCAACCGACACAAGCAGCTTAAGGAGGAAAAAGGTTTCTTCTGGCTCTCGCAGGCACCAGGCACAGAAAGCCCTACAGAGGGGGTCTGAAGCAGAGGACTACATGGCAGATGCCGTTGGGAAACAAAAAGAAATGTATGCTGCTGCTCCTCTCACTCATTTGTTTTTATTCAGCCCGGGACCCCAACCTACGGGATTGTGCCACCCACGTGTTGGGTGTGTCTTCTCGCCTCAGTTCATCTAGAAACTCCCTCATGACGGAGGCTTGCCTCCGGGGTGATTTGGGATCTGTCAAGTTAATCAATACTGATCATCACAGCAACTGAGAATGGAGAAGCGGTATGGTTGTCATCGTGGCCAGCGCCCCTAACGTGAGTGGGTGACTGGAAGGTCAGAGGCTTCTCAGGAAAAGTCAGGTAGTTGGGCCCCACAGACCGAATGTGAAGAGAGGCACCTTCCCCTTCCTAGACACCTACAAAAAAAAATCACCCTTGGGTGCTGTGGGCCCCTGAAGAATTGCGAGAGAACCCAGAAGCATGAATTTGGTGTGTTTCTTAAGAGAAGTCGCAGGGCTTCGCTTCGCTTCCCTTTTGTTTCCAGAATCCAGGGCCCAAGCAGACACCAACTAAGACCAGGGCCAGCCCCGCTCCAGCCTGCGTACACCAGGTGCCAAGAAATTGGTAAAAGGCAGAAGACTTGCTCAGTTTCTTCACCTCCTGCCCTGCGGCAACCTGGAAGTCCTGCTCACCTGAGCTCCCCACCACCACCTCCCCGCCTCCCCGGCCTCCCGAGCCAGCTCCTGGGATCGTCCCCACTGCATTCACCAAGCAGAAGATCCTTGAGCAAAGGTGATTTTGCAATGACTTGCAGGGCTGCGAGGCGAGAACTTTGTTCCTGAAACCAGGTGCCGAGGTGACAAATACTTACTTCCCCTTAACGGTTGGGGTTTTATCAAGCAGAGAATCATCGGGTCTGGTGAACACTAGCATCATCAACCAGATTGAAGCGAAAAGGACATTCACAGGGCCACAACGCCAGACCCTGGCCTGTGGGTAGTTTCCGGAACTAACGTGGCCACTGCTTTCAGATTTCAACAGCTTCACCTGAGCACACAGCCGCCTCTTGGCATGGCTTTTGAAAATTACTTTAGCTTAAGCAGGGTCCAGCTGCCACCTGCTAGCCCCTGGTCTGTGTGCAGGGCCCCTTTCATATTCAAGGTGTTCATTTCAAGTGCGTTTAGGCAGGCAAACCCAATGGGGGCATTATCAACGCTATCTGGAGACTAGGGGTTGAGGTGCGGGGAGATTTCCCAGCCCTGCCAGACAATGCACAATGGCAGGGATTGAGACTAGGAGGACAAAGACACAAGGCCTTTTCATTTCACTTCAAGGGCAAGTTCTTTTTGGTTGGCCAGCACCGTTTGCCAACCCCTCACCTAGGCTTTCTCCCCAGGGAAGAAGTCTCTCAAAAGAACCCATAAAATGGCTTTTGAAGTAAGACAAACCTTTCGCAAGGTGAGAAACCTGGCTTTGTTATTGTCTTCAGGAGGAAGGAGAAGGGACGGCTGGAAATATCCCCAGGGGTGGGGAGGATGGGGGGATGGGGGTGGGGGGCATGGGGGAGTGGGGGTACAGGGGTGCAAGGGGGGGGACACAAATGACATGAAGAGCTTCCTCCAGGGACCTGGTCCTCTCTCCATTCATCCACCCAGAATGTATTAAATAAACTCACCCCCCCTCCCTGGCACTATGGGAGCTGCTGGGTATTAGCATGAGTGCCTCTGGTCTGCGCTCATGGGGAGCAGTTACAGGGAAAGATGGAGAGCAGCACATGATTGCAGCGACTTGGACAGCAGAGGTGGAACCTGGGGAAAGGGAGCCCGCGGCTGCATTTGGGAGTTCAAGGCCAAGGCCAGGGGATTTCACTGTATGGGGGCAGGGAGAGACAGGGTTAGGGAGGGTGACAGCAGCCGTGCAGTAGCACGTGAGTTCCATCCTCTCCTGTCCCTGGGCCTCATTGGAATGTCTGCCGCTGAAGGCAAGGCAATGGCTCAGTGGGTCAAGTGCTTACTGTACGTGCGTGAGGGCCTGAGTTGGAGGCCCCAGATCCCACTTAGAGCCGCCACAGTGGCAAATGCCTGTGAGCACATGCTTCTGAGGTGACATGGGAGGAGAAGACAGGAGAGTGCCTCAGAAGCTGTCAGGACCAAAAGTAAAGAAAGGGTCAGGAGCACTTGTCCTCATCCATTGTGAAAATTTTTAAGAAATCTACTAAGGCCACGATTCCGTCACGGGCTAATTCGTTTTCTCTCTGCTCTTGACTGAAGCAGCATGCCTCTATCTAGTACTGTTTCTGCTGCTGATTAAAATCCACGACTACTTTGGGGGGAAAAATAGCCAAAGTGTCCATTTCCTTCAAGATCTTCAGATAGATTTCTGTGTTGTAATCAATTGAGGAGAATGACTGAGCTCCTCCCAGGTGCATATCCTGTTTGACATCTGTAAATCAATCTGTGGAAATGTAGCTAAGGAAGAGGCAGTGGGCAGCACTGTTGTCTGCCTTCCCTTTCCATTTCTGTATGTCTGTCAGTTTGGAGCCCAGGAAATAAATGCCTCAAGAAAAGATCTAGCCAGTCGTAGTTGCCTGGAGCTTTACTGGCTGTGCAAAGAGCCTGGACTGTGGAAGAAACCCGGGCAACACCATTTAGCAAGAGCAGCAAACGATCTCAATGGGGACCAGATTTTCTCCCTCCCCAGGGAATGGGGGTGCATCTATGAGCTATTGGGGTGAATTCCACATATAAAATGTCCTCAATCATGACATATTTTAGAGGACCAGTGGGGGGATGGAACCAATAATAATTGGACAGTCTCCCCAAAACCACGATGGCTCAGCCACCCAACAGGATGTGCCCTGGGGTTCTGTGCTTCTGAGCAACTGAACCTCCTGGGAGCTCCTGGGGGTTGGGGACCAGCTTCCTAGGGGGCTCAGTGACAACATGGGCTCCGTCCTGTCTCCCAGCTTGCCTTAACTGTGTATGAACTCTTCCTTTAAGGGGACAATGGGGTGAGCAGGCCAAAACTACTAGTTCACTGGATGCTTGAGAAATGTTTGCCATTGAAAGCTGTTTCACTTCCTGCCTGATGCCTCAAAGCAGCTCTTTAATTAAGTTAGCCTTTGCTGTTGCTAATGCCATGGTGTGGCTGCCTCATTCCGCCCAGTTTTCATTTTCAGAACTGGGTTACGATAATGGAACACTTGGTTTCTATTGCTTACAATTATACTTCAAGGCAGTTCTACTAGGGGGAATAGTCATGGACGTCAGAAGGACAGAATAAGTGGAATCAAAGGAGAGGGCCAGCCACTGGGGACCGAGCCAGCAGGCAGCAAGGACAACTTTTCACCCTGCTCTGCAGAGGCCTGGTTTTCATGAGCCGACCTTGCTCTGTGGGAAACTGAGCCCTTAGACTTCCATAGATGGAGCAGCTAGCATCCACCCCCCAAGAGCAAGGGTCACCTCATCTGACATGCATCTTTGCTCACTAGGGTTGGCATATGACTATCCCTGGTGGCAGACACCAAAAGAAACACCCAAAAGATAGCTTTATCTTTTCTAAACACTGCCAGAGTCCTGTCACTGGGGCCTGCTGGTGGCTGAAAGATCCTGTTGTTGCTAAGAATCCGAGTCCTCCTCAGTGCTCACAAGTTTCCGCACCAGATACACAATATACGATGTACACTGGCTCCTTTAATCTTCCCGTGACACACTGCTATCTCTCCTTACAGATGAGGAAATGTAGGCACAAAGTAGCTAAGGGACTTCCCCTGGGTCAGCTGCTAACACAACTTATACCCAAAGGGTATGTGAATATGAGTCCAGCATGCCATTCCAGAGCTTTCTGGTCTATGGCTACCACTCTGCTTAAGAAGACCTACTTGCCAGCAGTGTGGGGTGCATTTGTTCATTCAGCAAAGAGTTCATGAAGGGGCTCCCACACTGTAGGCCTTGGAGATGAAGAGATGAAATACATAGAGTATTCTCCTCCCAATAAGATCAGGCGTGTTCAGGGTAGCATGATCCGGCTTTATTCGTAACAGAAAAGATTCCAGGTCCTTTACCTCTCTCCTTGATCTTCCAGGAGAGATTCAAAATCCTATCCTTGGCCCTATTATAAACCCCCTCCCTCATCCCAAACTATCTACAAACTATGGTGTGCATCATTTGTCTACCCGATGACCTCTGCTGCCTTGCTCCTGGCTAGAAGAATTCTCTTTGAGCCAGAGCAGCCACGGGCCAAGCCCCAAGTCCTGAGCACCTTTGGTCAAGGCTTTGTTGGTGTCTTTGCTTCTCTCATTCCAGCCTCCCTAGTAGTTAGCAATACAACATCACCCAGCTTTGGCCAAGAGACCAAAGAGCTGGGGTGGGTATATAGAAAACATTGTTTTCTGGACAAACTGAGGTAAAGTGGATCTCCGAATGTCCCCCTGTGCTCCCCCATGACCTTTGTTCTGCTTTTTGACAACTAGGGCTGTAATGGCCATGTAACAAACAGTCCATGAGACCTCACAGGCCAGCACTGGAGTGGAGCCCCAGAGAGAAAGGTTTCTGATGGACTACATCATGTCCTCTTAGTCTCATCCCCCGACAGTAGTCATGCCCCACATCACCTGTTTTTCCTACAGCATCCTATTTCCTTCATGGCTCCCTAAGGTCAGGAGCCACATCACAAGCCTGAGTGCATGTTGGGCACTTTGGATGACCACAGGTCTCACAGGACCAAATCGGTTCCAAGTGTTCAGAGCAGCAATTTCACAAGGGAAGGAGAGCCCGCAGACTGCAGGTTTGATGTGGCTTTGACAAAAGCAACTCAAACCAGTTGAGCAAATCAGGCTCGATTTGTGGCCTGCTTTCCTTGACGGCATCTCCTAAAAGCACGGCTTAATGACTCCATGAACAGTTGCGCTTTTATTGGATAAGCGTAGTAAAAGTGTACAAAATAACTCTCTGCTGAAATGGAGAATTCTTTGGCAGCACCTGAACCGAGCTCATTTGTGCATTTTAAAACAATTTGCACTTGGCCTTGTGCTGTGTTGTTCTTGCCCACACTGCCCCGGTGGTGCCAGTGCAGGAATACTCCACAATGGCGCATACGCTCCTTGCCAGGACAGCCCCATCACCCATATGCCCTCCTTCCTGGCCAAGTCACCTAACAGCAATGGCACAGGTCTCTTGAAAGGGGTACTTGACAGCTTCCAAGTACTTGGAACGCAGAAGCAAGAACTAGGACAAAGGGAGGGTACGGACCAGATCAGGGTTTCCAACGAACCCCTCTACTAGCTGTCACCTGGTCATCATGTTTTTATGGTGATGATAATGCTGATGACACTGGATATATTGCTGGTGACAGTGACAGCTGGAATGGTGATGCTGATGATCTTAGCTTCCTCAAGGTTCCCCCCCTTTCTTACTGGGGGCAGTGAGATTGTCTTTGCAGTTGTTTGTTGTCCTTTCTACTGATGAAGTGCACCTAGGCTGAGGGCCATGGAACCTCCCTAAAGTAGACTCAGAGTTGAAAAGGTGGCTCAATGGGTAATGTGTTTGCTGTACAAATATAAGAAGCTATGTTTGAATCCCCCAGAACCCACATAAAACCAGATGTGGTAGTATTAATCTATAATCCCAGAACTTCTACAGTAAGCTGGGAGCTATAAGCAGGAGGATGCTAGAAGCCTGCGGGCCAGTAAGCCTGTCCCGTATAACAGCAAACAATAGGAGACCCTGTCTCGTGGGAAGTAGAAGGTGAGGACCAGTCGACACTGGAGGTTGCCCCTGACCTCCACACGTGCACTGCATCACACAGGAACACATCGTAGACAAACAGGAAAGCAAACTCGGAGAACACTGAAGTCTGCCCATCAGGAAAGCTGAAACAGTCCTGGCCACAGAGAACCAAGAGACTCCCACAACCCTCTCCTGGTACAGGGCCAGCAGATTGTAAACTAGAATTCATCACTTTATCCAAAGCTTTCAGAAATGCCTGCCAAAAACCATCTTGGACCCTTTATCAGATGAGAGACCACACATAGCACGCGGACATGTGCAGGAATGCGTGCACGCCGGTAGGCCAGTGCCGGAGTGGTTATAATGCCCTTACCCCTTTGCTAGGATTCTGTGAGTGGAGCTAGTCAGAAATGTAGACAAGGCAAGGCCTTAGGAGGTAGAAAGACTGCACAATGGGCTGGGATGCCAGCTCAGACTTGGCTCGATCCACAGTGTATTCCTGTCTGTTTCTGACTGCCCTCTGGGTCTATGACTGGTCAGGAGAAGGAGGCAGAGGCCAAGAGGTGGCCGTATTTACATTCTGGTCCCAGATGTCAAGGGACAGTGGCCCTTGGGGCCTACCCTACCTCTGCTCTTTGCCAAAGTCCACAGCACCAGGATGAGGGACCCAGCTCCCGAGGTCTCCATGAAGGAGATCTGGAACGACACACGCTACATTCTCAGTGGCTGACTCACTTCTGTTAGTTGAAGCATTTTGAAATATTTTCGAGGTCAGACATGATCATTATAGAAAATTCGGGGAAAGCAGAGCACTCTGGGAAAGGAAAAGGAAATTGGTTACAAATGTCTCTTGGCCAGGTAGAACCATTCTTTGTGTCTTGGTATATATATTCTTTTACACACACACACACACACACACACACATGCATGCACACACAGAGACACACAAATATGTACAGCTATGCATATATTAATGATGGCAATCCGTCCTGGGAGATGCACTTTATCATTTTGTCTTTGTTTAAGCTCCCCAGAGTATACTTACACCAACCTAGCTGGGACAGCATGGCAGGCCTTGGCTGCATGGCACAGCCCATGTCCCGTATGCTTTACACCTATGCAGCATTGTGCCACACTGGACGCTGTGGGCAGCTATAGTGCAGTATTCATGTATGCAGCCAAGTTTGTGATGGCAAATGCATACATAATGCTAAGCAGTGTGTTGAACTACAGAGAATGGGACCATGCTACTACAGACTGATAGGAATTTTCTGGCTCCGTGTTAACCCTACGTGCCCACCAGCCCACATGTGGTCACTAGCCAAGAACTCCATCTGAGAGTCTCTCCCCCCCACCCACATCTCTCTCTCTCTCTCTCTCTCTCTCTCTCTCTCTCTCTCTCTCTCTCTCTCTCTCTCCTTCCTTCCCCATCTTTCTTCTCTTCATAAATACATACACATGTCATGTCTACATACATACATATATGTGTTTTTACATGATGTATTAGATATAATAGCTTAATTAAATTTAATTCATTTGCTAATTTCTGGCAACAAGGCCAGATCTTTCTTAAATAAACAATGCTATGTTTAGGAAGTGTAAACCAAGGCCCCTTTCTCAACTCTGCTGAGTTAGCACTTCCCCTCAGTGTTAAATCTACTTTCCCATAACAAGACAACAGCTAATCAATACTTAAACTTATAGTTAGGAATGAAAACATAAGATATTTCCAGAATGTCTGAGATCTAAACAGTGAGTTAGAGGCTGGGGAGCTGGCTCAGTGAGTAAAGAGCTTTCTGAGCAAGCACGAAGTTCTGAGTTCAAATCCCCAGAGCCCTTATGAAAGATGGGTGCCATAACACACCTGTAACCGCAGCACTCCTACAGAGTGACAAGGAGCAGAGACAGGAGAGTCCCCAGATGCTCACAGGCCAACCAGATGTGCAGCAGAAAACAACAAAGAGACCCTGTCTCCAACAAGCTGGCAGGGGAGGACTGAATCCTAAGGCTGCCCTCTGACCTCAAAATGGGTCACAGGATGTGGTGGGGGGTTGGGGGTACCTTTTAAAAAGAGTAAATTAGAAGTCTAAATAATCCAACTAGTCTATCATTCCCCGGCTGGACCTTCCTCTTTAAGCATCTGCCTAGCCATCTACTAGCAAGTACAGCTAGCGACTACCGTATGCATATGTACTCGGTGCGCTGTCTTAGACCATGCAAGCTCTGTGATGTGGGTAATATTGTTTTTCCCATGCAGACACCTTTTTTTTTTTTATTGTGGTGAGAACTCTCAATATGAGATTGCCTGTGTTAGCAGACATGTAGCTGTTCAAGAAATTACTGTTGCCTAGAGGTCCAGCATCTGCAGTTTACCCGAGGTGTTTCAGGGAAACTCCATGCCCTCTCCCCTCTCTCCCCAGGCCTGGTAATCAGCTATCGGCCCATCAGCTCGGTCCATGAATGTGGTTGTTTCCAAATGCTACACGGACATGAAATCCTATAGTGCTTGCTTTCTGTGACTGGCGTAGTTTGCTTAGTATAATGTCCTCAAGGCTTACCCATGCTACCTTCTTCTTGAGGGCTGAAAATTTTTCCATTGTCTGTAGGGGCCATGTTTTCTTTATGCATCTTTCCACCAATGGACATTTATTAAGGCTGTTTCTACGCCTTTTCTACGTGAGCATTATGATTAAGCCCATTTAACAGATGAGTCAACTGAGGGTCAGAGAAGTTAGGAAACCTTCAAATTCAAGTAACCTAGTCAGCGCAGGCCTTAACTAGCTCTCCACCTCCTCCCTGCCTACCTTGTGTACCTCAAACATCAGCAGCCATGTGGAGGGAAATCACCAGAGTCCCCGTTCCCTCTGGTACACCTGCAGCCTGCAGGTCCTGCCACGCTTGCCTCCAGGTAGGGAACACAGAGGAAGGCAGGCCAGGCCAAGCCATCCTGCTCCACAGGCCCCATTCCACTACTCCATGTTGTCCTTCTCCAGCCTGCAGTGACAACTGTCAAGGGGCGTTGCTTACGGAGTCTTGTTCCTGCCAAGTGGTAGGTGTGGCCTGGCATGTTTTGTACCGCAGGCCCTCTGCCTTCCTTGGGCTGACAGTGCTCAACAGGCTACTGGCTTCCAGGGATGACCTAGCCAAGGAGCAGAGAGTGGTTAAGAGAGGAACCACAGCCAATTAGGCAGGTTTTTACAGACAGGAATCCCAGAAGGGAAATCTGGGCCATCCTCTTGGAGCAGGGATAGAGACTGCCTGGGAAAGATTCACACAGGAGGAGCTGCTCTTGTGGGGTTAAGACCAGACAGGAGAAAGAAAGAAGAAACCAGTGGCCACTCTGGGCATCTCTGCATCTCTCTGAGGATGAGTGGGCTGAGGCAGTGTGAAGGTGCCCACCCACCTGGGATGCCCCACCCTCAGATCCTCCTGAGGAACCCATTCAGTGCAACTCACAGAGTACAATTTTCAACGCAGCTCTAAAGCACAAAAAACGAGGACTTGGGTGAAGAAGCCTTTGAGATTTTCCCGTCTGGCTGGGAAGTGCAGCCAGGAAGGTTAGTTAGGCAGTCCTAAGTAAAGAAGCTTTCGGATGAGTGTGAATAAGCAGCCTCTGCTGTCCCCCTTACCTAGGAACTTAAGGGCTTAGCAGGAAGTCCCCTTTACCCAGACCACTTCCCAGCATTAGAAAGAACAGGACATCCTGTCCCCACAGCTCTGCAAGGTCAAATCAACCAGCAGCATCTCTGTCCCCTTTTCTCACCAGAGGCCAGCATGACCTCCTCATCAGCATTCTGTCGGCTGGGCGGTGAAGCTGCAGGAATTGAGAAGTAGGTCACCCCACAGGCTGGGAAGGCTGCTGTGTGGTTTCAGCTAACTAGGTTGCTGGAAAGCCCCCCTGCCCACAGTTATCCCCTGAGTCACCACCTCACGGTGAGGCAGCAGGCTCCCTCTGTCAGCATCTCGATTTGGTAAAGGAAGCATCGCTCTCACTCCCCGGAAACTTTCAAGAAAGAACCTTCCAGAAACCAGCCTTGGTGGGGGAGCACCTGGGAGCACAGCTGAGGACGACTCAATCCCTGTCCTAGATTCCCCCGTGCTCCGGCAAAGCCAAGCAACTAGGCCTCAGAAGCTGGAAGCAGAGGTGGCCCAAAGGCATGGGAGGTTATAGGTGGCACGGGCGGGGGTGTACATAGAGGGAAGCCTGGGACCAGATGACATCAGGGTAACAGCCACCCATATCTAGGTGGCACTTGTTTAGATCCCTAAGCAGACCCAGAACAAGGGACGAGGACAATGTAGTATTGATCCTCTCTGTGCCCACGTGTTTTAATAAAGAGGTGGCATTTTTACCTGAAGATGCTGGCAACAGGCTGGTTATCTTCTGGTGGGAAAAAAATTATGTCAGAAAGCCTCAGCACCTCTGGGGCTGCTGAGTCCACTCAATCAGTAAAGCGTTTGCAAGACCTGAATTCAATCTACAGACCCTGTATAAAAGGAAGGGCGTATGTTATGGCTCTCATTCATGATCCCCGTGATGGTTAGACAGAGACAGGCAGAGGCCTGAGGCTTCCCAGTCAGTCAGCCTAGCCTACTTGGAGAGGTCCAAGCCAATGAGAGTCCTTCTGTCAAGAAGTAGACAGTATCTGAGGAGTGACACTCAAGTTTGTCCACTGATGGAAACAAACATCCACAGGCATCAACACACACACATGCACACTCACGTATGCACACTCATACACACGAACATGGACATACACACACACACACGCACACTCACACACACACACTCATACACACACACACACACACATGCACATTCACACACGCACACTCATACACACGAACATGGACACACGCGCACACGCGCGCACACACACACATAGAGTCCCTCTGACCAGGAGGATGTGGAGACCACTTAGAGATGAGGAGCCCGGGAAGAAGCTGCAGACACACAGAGGGCACCCATTAGCCTGGGAAAAGAATGACCCAGGAAAGAGTTCGCTTGGAGGAACACAAGCTCACACAGAAGGTGACTGTGTGACAGACAAGGGAGAAGCAGAATTTTTGATGGGCTGAGGGTGATTCCGTCCATACGCAATGCCTATTGTGTCCCTGGGTACATGACCTGCATCATTGTGCTGAATCTCTGCAGTTCCCTGATATAGGACCCAGGCTTGTCCATGTTTGGGGAGGGGGAGGTGCTCATACACAAAAAACATCAGACTACGGAGCTGAGAAGTGCTGTTTGAGGGTAACTGCTCCCAGAATCCCTTGTTAGCCCAGTCTGGTACATCCAGCTTCAAGTGTCAACTAGAAGATCTGGATGGATGGCATGGCTCGGCACAGGCAAAGGGGGGAGGGGTCAGCATTCATAGCCAGAGGAGCACTCAGGGCATTGTTACCCGGTAAAGTTTCTGTAGTGTTTCTAGAATGTTCTGTATTGTTATTGCTGTACTTACTATTGTTGTAGGTGCTTAAAATATGGCTACTTGGAATTTTTAACTTTTACTTCATTCTCATTAACTTAAACTTGAGCTGCTATATGTGGTGACTTGGTGGCCAGGCTGGCCGAGGTAGATCAGATTTGAAGCCAACATGAATGGTGCTTAAGGCACAGAAAGCTTTCACTTGGCCTAGACCCACATGACCAATGATGTCTGCTTAATGGATCCAAGTGCCTGATCCTAGTTCTTGTCCCCATTTCTTGGGGTAACAAAGGTAAAGGAAGGAACCATCATCACATGTAGAAACCCAGGGTACTAGAGTGGGGAGATGGCTTCGTGAGTTCTTGCCTTGCAAGCATGGCTTGGATCCCCGAAACTTGTGTGAAAGTCTTGTTGGCTCATACTTGTATTCACAGCACTGGGGAGAAGCAAAGATGAGAAGAGCCGTGGAGCCAGCCAGTCTAGCCAACTCAGAGGCGGTAGGTTCAGTGGGAGACCCTGTCTCAAAACATCAGGGTGGACAGCTCCTGAGGAGCAATACCTACCATTGTCCTCCGTATACACACACACACACACACACACACACACACACACACACACACACACACTCAAAGAAAACCAAAACACAACACTCAGTTATGGAGCTCAGGTATATAGAAGCCCCCATCCCTCTCCCAAGTCACCCCACAGCGTAGGATGAGAGCACCAGCCTCAGGGTTGGGGACCACAGGTCAGAAGTGAATTCAGAGTGTATATGATTTCCCCCAGAGCACATTAAAGTGAAGGAAAGTGGACCATGCACAGTTTCTAAAGGTGGGTACATACTTAGGGGACAATGTGGGGATAATGGGACTCTAAAGGAATTCAAATGAAATATCGAGGATACTAGGAGGAAATTATCTCATCTATTTTTCCAACCACCATTTTCTTCACATATTCATTTCAAGCCAAAGGAGAAGAAATTCCCTGGCCATCAGGGAGTCCATGTATCCTGAGACACACGATGCATGACAGCGATTGCCTGAGACAGTGGCTCATCTGGCCCAGGGCAAGGGCAGAAAAGTAAAGGTGTCTGTGGGAATCTGACCCGGGAGGGAATGCGACAGGAGGAGAGCGGCTGCTGCCTAGCACACAAGAGAATTTCCCTTGAGTGGAATCATCCTTTGAGTGGCCTCAGTGGGTTCTGAGTGGAGAATGGGACCCATGTCGTCTGGGTAAACTTGGGGAGGTAGCCTTAAAAATGCAAAGGTCTTGCTAGGAGTGAGGTGAAAAGTGCCCACTACAGGCCTGAGAGATGAAAACCCAAGCTCAATGCCCCAAACCCATGTAAAAAAAAAAATCTAGATGTGGTGATGCATGCCCGTAACCCCAACACCTGGGGAAGCAGGAATAGGAGGGTCCCTGAGGCTCACTGGCCAACCAGCTAAAGCCAAGTGGACAAGCCATGAGAGAGATGCTGTCTTAGAAAACAAAAGCAACAGAGTGGTTGCACATGAGAAGAGATTGCACTTCAGATTGACCTTTGGCCTTCACACAAAGCCTGCACCCATGTACATGCATGTGCATATGTGTGTATCCATGCCTATGTGCACATACTTATGCGTATACACACACACAGAGAGAGAGAGAGAGAGAGAGAGAGAGAGAGAGAGAGAGAGAGAGAGAGAGAGAGAGCCCTAAAATCCTGAATGAGTGAGTGGCTCCATTGTTAGTTCTAATGGGGAATAACTTAAGGTGTAAACTAGAGGCATCCAGAGATGTTCATTTGCTAGTCCATTAAACTGTCGCCTGCCAGGGGTGAGCACATGTGTAATTAGGGTTCATGGCATGCCATATGTCATCCAGCCAGCCCCTTCTAAGTCCATTCTGTTTCTCAGCTGCAAATTGAGTCTCTTCAGAAAAGGAAGCCAAAAGAAAGTTTCAAAAGAAGAGACCTGGGGCTCACAGACAAATAGTATCATTGCCCCGAACTCATTGTTTCAAACACAAGATTTTATTTGGAGGAAAAGAAAAAAAAGTGCAATTATGTCGAGGTGGATTGCTAAATTCTTTGACTTCAAACTCAATACTTTCTGCAAGATTTCACCTGTGAAAGCTACAGCCTTTAATTACTGCCTTGCACGCTAAGAAAGAGACGCTTTCTCTCTGAATGGCTAATAACTTTATTGGAAGAGGTAATTATAGATCTGATGGCGACGGTCAAAACCATGCAAGTTTGTGGACAGCAACCTTCTGGGTTTTGAACCTTGAAAGTGGTTCAATAGGAGGCACCCCCTCCTCCAGCACTCTGTTTATTTAGATTTGTTGAATTTTCTTATCTTTCCCCCCACTCTCTTTTTTTTTAAGGGGTGGGAAGGGAAAACATTCAGAAATCGGTTAGTTCCTGGATGAATTTCTCCCTTCCCAGAAAGTGAAGAAAAAAAAATTGTCTCCTGTAATTGGACAGTTTGATTGGAGGCAGGTGGTGCCGAGCGGAGGCAAGCAGAGCCACAAAGCCATCTTGGCTTCAAGCACACTTCCCCAGCTCCGAGTTCCAGCAATACAACATGGAAATTGGCTCCCCAAACGCCAACAATAAATTTAGTCCCCATTTCCCTAACAAGTACCTTATCAGCGACAAAGACTTTCAGCGCGCAGACCTTACACCATGGCAAAGCTGGCCTGGGGCACGCCCCTTCTCGAGCCTCAGTTTCCCAAGGCATGTTCTCGCCCACACAAAACTGAAGTGTATGCACGAGTCTGGAAGCAGTCACTATCACTTGAAAACAGTGAGATTTTTGTCTTTTCTGAGTAAGCTGGCCTCTGTGTGGCTCATGTGGCATTATCTTGAGCTAATATTTGCTTGCAATAGGTTTGAGTAACAAGCCAAGTCAACAGGGCATCCCAACACAGATGGCAAACGCCAGTCCTGAGAAAGGGGCCAGGAGGAGGGGTAAGGGAGAAACTCCATCCTACTCTTCTACTGCTTTCGGGCTAAGTCCCCGAGACCTTTATTTCTCTTCTCCAGGGCTAGCTCATTCATTTTATCCATCCCCTACAGATGAGCCGACAACAGCATTCCACTTGCTGTGCAGAGAAAATGATAAGAGAGCCTGAGCCCCAGAGAGGTTAATTGCTTTGGCCAGTGTCACACGGTAAGCCAGAAGAGAAACCACAGACCCAGACACTAACTATGTATAACAGTTTTAGAAGTAAAGAAAGCAGGCATGAAGTATAACTATGTATAACAGTTTTAGAAGTAAAGAAAGCTTCACATACATGAAGCCTTGGGCGTGAGCCCCAGAAGCACATGAACTGGATGTGGTGGTGCAGGTCTCTAGTCCCAGCACTCAGCTGGAGGCAGGGGAGTCACAGTGTAAGGGAACCCCCAGCCTCAGCTACATGTGCGTTGAAGGCCCGCGTGGGGGAAAGACTGAATTAGTAGCTCCATTGAATTGCCATCCTTCATACACGGTGACAAGTCAGTCGCTTCAGGTATCTCCCCAATGACCTTTACAACTTGCCAGACCCCTTACAGGAAGAGAAGGAAGCGCAGACAGGGATGGGTCAATGGCAGAGGGGTCACACCTTAATGGGACTGCTTAGCTGCTTTCTCTTCACCTGAGGACCTCAAAGATGGACTTGGGGAAGCAGAGGCCAGGGGATCTCTGTCCCTCTTCTCAACTTGGCTACATTGAACAAATTTTTTTCTGCTTTATAATAATAATAATAATAATAATAATAATAATAATAATAATAATAATAATAATAACTAAAATAGATAGCCAGATAACTTCCAGATTTGGCATGTTTTCTTATTCATTTCTGTCCATGCTCAGAGTTTTCCAAATGCACTCTAGATCAATTTTAAGTTTCGTATTCATTTGTAGAACTTGAAGAATAACCTTCTCTCAGGCCAACAGAGCCAATTAACCAGGGCCCAGAGGAGCCTGTGGAGAGTGAAGTGCCAACAAAGGACCATACACGAACCGGCCCTAGGCCCCCTCCACAAATGTAGCCTATGGGTAGGTCAGGCTTCATGTGGGTCCTCTAGTAAGGGGAGTGGGAGCTGTCCCTGACATGGACTCTGCTACCTGCTTTTTTTTTTTTTTTTTTAAATCACATCCCCCTGGGACTGCCTTCCCAGGCTGCAGGGGAAAAGAACACACTTGGTCCTGACAAGACTTGATGAGCTGGGGTGGATAGGTGGGTGGGGGCTCCCCTTTTCTGAGGAATAGGGGAGTGGGGAAGGAAGAGGGAGGGAGGGTGGGGCCAGGAAGAGAGGAGGGAGGGTCAATAACCAGTATATAAAGTAAATATATTAATTAATTAATAAAAAAATTAAATAATAATTTTTAAGTTAAAGAAAGAAAAGAAAAATAACCTTCTCTTATCTCAATGGATGCAAGCTGAAGCAGTCATTGCCCCTTTTCTGTGTTTCCTAGCAGTTGGATATCTGTATCAAGTTATTCTGCGAAAACTGGTTGGAGAGTTTGCTCAGGGCCTCGGAATTGCAACACTCTTGCTTGTTCTTCCAAGCCCTTGGCTTACAACCCTGACCTTGCTCGTGGGACTCTCAGAGCCTAAGGCTTTGGGGAAGACACTGAGTCCCCTTGAGTGGCCAGGATACTTCTACAAATCTCATTGGCAGACATTATTCCCTGATGGCCAGCTAACTAGCATGAGGCAGCAAGGATGAGTTTCTCCCAGCCTCTTAGACAAAGAACTCTTTTGCTTCAAATGAACAGCTTCATGTAGCTGGTACCCTGGTGGCTGACGGTGACAGGCAGCGCAGAGAGAAGAGGGGTCCAAGAGAACATTTTCCCAGAAGACGGTTCACTGATTAAACCTGTCTGAGGGAAGACTGCACTTGTACAAGGAGTGCTGGCTGAGAGATAACTCAGAAATCTTGGCAATACTACAGAACCAATATTTTTACAGAGGTGACACCATCTTAAACAATGTCCCCAGTGTGCAGGCTACAAGTGGCCCTCTATCCACAGCCAGGAGGGTGACTGTCCTGCCACCTCTTCTGAGAAAAGAGACTCGGGGGCGGGGGCGGGGGGTAGACAGGAAATAATAGTAGGGAGTGAGAGTGTTGGGGACACAGACAGGAAAGCCATTTCAGGGCTCTCGTTCTGTAAGGAAGCCACCTCTGTCAACCCGCACCAAAGCTGGCTTCCCCAGGTAGAAACAGGCTACGGTGATGTGAGCTCAGAGGCCAGATAGTCTGCTCGATTTGTTTTTCCAAGCCTGTGTGGAAACAGCCAGGAACAAAGGCAACAGCACCCTGTCATTTCTCCTCCTGTGTTCTGAAGTCCCAGCCCCTCACAGACAGGTGCAAGGGCACACGTGCCACGGCCGCCTCCATCTTTGGCCCAAGCTCTTTCTCTGGAGCATTGCCACTTTGTCCCTCAGTCTGTCAACAGCAACCTCCTTCTTCCTAGAATATCACTTCTTCCCAAAGCCTGTACCATTTCCCAGCAGAAACAAAACTATCCAAACAAAGCAACAACAACAACAAAAAAAAAAAAACAAATCCAAGCACCTGCCAACTCAGTCCACAGCATTGTCTAGACTGGGTGGTCCAGCTGGGGTGAGGGAGAAAGCACCCACAGTCTCCTGATGTGCAAATCCCAGGTGGGCAGGGAGCTGGAAAGTGGCCCAGGCCATATCATAGGGTCCTTGGTTGAGACTGAAGGACAAGCGATAGGGCCAAGGGACAGTGGCATCTGTGCATCCACTATATCTGTTTGCCAAACCAATATAACCAAAGCCCCGTGAATGGGATGACTCGTACAACAGACATGAACTCTGTGGTGGTTCTGAAGGCTGGAGTCCATAATCAAGGTGTGCTGTGTTCCCGCTGAAGCTGAGGACACGCCGGGAACCCTCATTCACCTCACCATTAGGTTACCCTGCCTTTTTTTTTTTTTCCCCATTCTTCAACAAGGTACTATGAGCCATGTTTGGACAAATGATATGATGTGCCTTCCCTTTCCACAGTAGTTAACATCTACGCTAGAATCGCATCCCTCTCAGCCGAGTCCAGCTCTTCCTTTACCAGCAGTGTGCCAAGCTGAGTGATGTCCTGAAGCTGACGACCTTGTCATTAAAATGCAGAGTGACGGTGGCCCGTTCTCCTAGAGTTCACCCACCACTCGCAGCCAGGGCCTGTCTGCACGGTTGGCAGTCAGTGTCCTGTAGCTGTTGATAATCTCTGTGCCTGCACACGTTTGCAAAGCACCAGGTGTAAGTCTAAAGGCACAGGTGAAAGTAAAACCAACGGGGTCCCCACAACAGTGTGGACCCCAACCAGGCACTCCGTTTCATCATTCCTGATAGAGGAGTCCCCAGGGTGTCCTCACACATTAACATGGGGGGAAGATGTTCCTGTTACACGTGTCAGATGAGACGGGGAAAGGACACATTTGAGCAACAAGGCCGCTTCCTTCTAGAAATTAAAAAAAACGCCAACCATCTCGGCACAGCTGCAAGAAGCTTTGATGTCTTTGAGGTCTGGGAGCTGGGAGAGATGTCCGTCACCTGAGCCTCAGGGATCCTGACTAGCTTCAGCCTCAAAGAGGGCGACATGCAGCTGCAGGGCCTGCCCTTGGGCCAGGCGGCCTCCCGGTTCCCTGAGGTGCCCTTTCCTCCCTCTTCTCTCAGAACCTACCTACCTCCATAGAGTAGCCTCGGGATCCAGATCCTGTGTCCTCCACATGCAATCCCGTGCAAAAGGTCCTGCCTCAAAAGGACGCCCGTCCTCTTGCTTTTGTATGGCAGGTCCCTGTTGGGAAATCTACCATGCATCCCTCATGCAGCTGTGATCTCATGGCTCCATCTTTAGTGCACCCCTTGGCACAGATACCCTAAGAACTAAGAACACAAGAAGATGTACTCTTAACAAGAAACAGATCTTGAATAAATGAACCAGGAAAGGGGGTGAGGGTCTGCCCTAACACATCCGCCCCCCAGGGCCTCCCACCCACACCCAGCCCAGCATTTGTGACTGCTAGTCGTCCTCTGCAAAGACGGGTCAGGATGGCTTGGACGTATGTCTAAGAGGAGCCTTGGTATTGCTATGTATTCCAAGCTGGCCTCAACCCCCAAGTTCCGTGAGAACCGGCATGCGCCCCATGCCCAGCTCCTGAGTTCTCCTCAGCTCGCACATTTGGCAATGTGTGGAAAGCCACAAGCACCAAAGCAGTGAAGCCTTGTGGTCAGGCTGCAGCACAGACTTGAAATGGGCTCATTGGAGCCGCAGCACCAGCGAGGTCTTAGCTGCAGTTTGACCTGGAGAGCAGCTTGTGTGAAATTGTTGGGACTAGAGACCCAGGTCTACCTATGGCTCTGGGTGCTACATGCCTGTGTTCTTGAGTGTCACACACCTATCCCAGGTGTCCCAGGTATGTACGCCTGTGTGTCTAGGTCATGCATGTCACTCTTCCCAAATCCCACATACCTGCCCCAGATACTACACACCTGTCTTCCTGGGTGTTGCATGCCTTTATTACCGAGTCCCACACACCCGTCCTGCAGACTGCACACATGTGTCCTGGGATCCTGCAGTACTGTAGAACTGACTGAGGCCTGACAGGCAGCCCTTGGTCAGAGAATGCAAACACAGTCCCTGTGAAGCACCACAGTCCTCACTCGGTTCTCACCATAGTGCTGTGAGCTACTGCGGTCATTCCCATTTGATATCTGAGGAAAGTGAGGCCTGTGGAAATGAAGTCACCTACCCAAGGTCACCTGCGAAGAGGTGGCAAAGCCAGGCCCAGGCCAGATATTGGTTCCAGACCTCACATTTCCCCTGCCAGAGTCACTTATCCTCCTGGTAAACCAAGTCACCACATGCTGGGAAGAAGTGTCTATAGCCATTCGGCACCGAAGCATTTAAAGTGACTATATCCTCCCCTTTGACCCATCAAGTACCTTCTGGGAAGCCACCCAAGTGAAACATCCTAGAATATAAGGAAAAACCATTATGCATGAAGGTGTTTGTTGCCTTATTATTTATTGAGCACACACACTACATCCTGAGATCCCAGGAGACACATAAATCTCCACCCCCAGGCAGACCATGCAGCACAGAAGAATATTAAACTATGTGTTCACTTAAAAGACACAAGACCAAGAGGAAGAGAACGCGGAGCTGTGCGTTGAGCCTCTGAGTGAGGGCAGGAGCACGCAGCGCTGGGTGTTTTGTTTTCTCCGACTAGTCCTGCTTGCGCACAGCTGCATGGGAGCTGTACGGCTATCAGGAAGAAAGTGGAAAATGAGAACAACCAAGGTTTTGTCTGCTGAACCTACAATCAAAGGATAATTACAACTGTTCGAGAAAACTGATGTGTAGGGGAAACAGAACAAAACTTGCATCGGCACGTACAAGGCGCTGACTTCTGGAGGGAAACTTCTGGGTAACAGCTCGTCCCTTGGCGTCTTACCTTTCGCATTTTGAGTTTTCCGGTAGCAAGCATCATGGGAGTGCTTTGGGTTTTGTTTGTTTAAATAAAACATATACTTCTTTTTTAGACATATTTCCCTCTTTGACTTCCCACCAGTTCCATACATCCATGGTTGTGGGAGGCGTTGGATGCTAGACCATGGGAGCCTCTTCAAGTCTCTATCACAAAGCCCAGGACCTAGAGGCCATAAAACTAAGCAAACGCCCCTATGACAGAGAGAGTGTGGCCATATAAGAGGACTGTTCCAGGACAGATGTGACTGTGGACCACAGCTTAGCTCCTTTATGGCTATGTGGCCCTGGGGCACACCAGTCCCTAAGTCCTATGCACATGTCATAGACAGTAGGGATGCAATCACTGAAGGTCACCATGTGCACATGTCATAGACAGTAGGGATGCAATCACTGAAGGTCATCATGTGCCCATGTCATAGACAGTAGGGATGCAATCACTGAAGGTCATCATGTGCACATGTCATAGACAGTAGGGATGCAATCACTGAAGGTCATCATGTGCACATGTCATAGACAGTAGGATGCAATCACTGAAGGTCAT
The DNA here is from genome assembly GCF_964271855.1 of Acomys minous. Lineage (NCBI taxonomy): Eukaryota > Metazoa > Chordata > Mammalia > Rodentia > Muridae > Acomys > Acomys minous. The sequence goes on from NC_140489.1 coordinate 87,193,028, forward strand.
CATGTGCCTCTAGTTACTGAACCCCTGTCACTTGGGGCCACTGTGACGCTTTGTTACTTTGTCCTCCTCTATCCAACAGATGTCACCGCACCCATCTCCCACCCAGTACGAGTGACTCTCCATGTCTGATGAATGAAAGGGTAAGGCCTGAGAGCTGGTCAAGAGACAGCACATGGCCTACGCAGAGCTGGGTCTCTCCCAGAGAAAGCCCCGGCACAGTCCTTCGCTGACAGGACCTGCAAGGGGAGCAGCTGTGATGGATGGGCAAGCTCTGGCTGAGGCTCTCAGCTCTGGGAAGCAAGCGCCACGCCCAACAAGGCTGAATTTCCACGGGAAGACAGCCACGCCCCAGCCCTGCTTCCAGACTACTCAGCCTACAGGGTGACCAAAAAGAAAGCCAGGGGTTAAACAATGCACATGACAAAGATATCAGATGGCTGAGGTAAGTGTGCATTTCCCCGTGACCCTCCAAGTGACTGTCACATGATAGGTGGTGACAGCCATTAGCTTAACGGTGCCTCAGACAGTGAAGGAAGGACCATGATAGAAAAGGCCAGAACTCTCAGCCGCCATAGCAATGAGGAGGGTTTTTTGTTTGTTTGTTTGTTTTTTGGTTTTTGTTTTGTTGTTGTTGTTGTTGTTGTTTTGTTTTTGCCTCATGGTAGGTAGACACAGCAGAATCTCAAGAATCTAGCTCTTCTGTGCCTTCCCAGTGAGACTGATCGGACAAATATAAGTAGGTAGGAGGTCTAGCCCCAGCTCCACCTGGGGTAGGGGTCTCCGTTCTCTAGCCTCAGGTCCAGCTGGCCTAGAAGACCATCATGCCGGTCACTGCATGGTGTGACATGAGGATGACACATCCCTACCCCTCTTGCCAGCTTCTTTCCTCCCCTTTCAGCACAGCTTTCTAACCTGCCACACCTTCAGTCTGGCTGAGTTCACCAGCTCATCAGACAGAGCCTGCCTGAATAAGAGGGCCATGGATGGAGGAGCCACACCCCCCTCCTCAGAAGACATTTGAGAAAAGGGTGGCTGTAAGGTACCTATCTCCCAGGGTGTATCTCCCAAGTGGACAAAGGTCAATTCCAAGATCCAATGTCACCTGTTCAACTTGCAGCCAACTGGGAGCCATGGGGACAAGAGCACAGTGGCCACAGCAGAGTCGGTGCTCACCAGTGTTTAGCCTCATATAGGTGGACTGACCCCTCACAAATCATCTCATCTCTGTTAGTCTGCTGGGACTTCCATACAAAGTCCTACGTCAGAGGTCTATGGCCCGGAAATCCAAAAGCAAGCTTCCTCCCGGGGCCTCTTTCCTTGGCTGACCCCTTGTCTCATGGACTTACACCTTCCTGCGCGCCTATGTCCTACCTAGTCTCTTCTTATTAGAACCACAGTCTGACTGAGACGGGCCACCCCAATGATCTCACTTTGACAGAATCTCTTTAAGGCTCTAGGTCTAACACCTCCAAACACAGTCACATTCTGGGGGGTAGAACTCCAGTTTGTGGTTGGGGGATACGACTCGGGTCCCTTAGATGATCAAGGGAGGCCAAAGGACAGGGACCTTTCCTGAGTTTGAGAACAACCTGGTATCAGAAGCAATGGTAGGGCACTGAGCTTCTGAGCCACAGCCTTCCTCTCCCATGACTGTGGAACCCACACACAGTCTCAGCAACATAGTCCACCAAGATGAGAAGGTCATAGGGGTGACATGTTGGTCATCTCTGTGGCTTCTGGTAGCTCTTTTAAGCCCTCCAAGCCTGAGTCTTCTCATCTGTAAAGGAAGAGTTAATCCCAAACTCACCAAGTGTCAGTCTTGGATGTCTGCGTTGCTATGCACTATGGGAGTGAGGTTGAGATGGTCCAGGCACCTAGAAGCAGTAATGGAGATCCAACCAACATGGACACCAGATGAAACACGCTTCCTGTGTACTTTGGATGCTGATTATGGTGTAATTGGATCTCAGGTAATTCTGACATAAAAGCAAGGCCTCTGACTCAAGGCTGCCTCAGACTGAACCGAGCCAGCATCCCAAGAGAAAATAGCCTGCAGTTCTTCTGGAGAGTTCAAGGCCACGAAGCACCCAGAGGCCTTAGGGACGGTGTTTAATCTTTTCTACACGTGTCACTTACCAAGGAGGGGCCATGTGGGAACAACACTCTAGAAGACAGAGGCACCAGAAGTTCCAGTTGGTGTTGTTTTATGTGGTTTGGCAACTTCCCTCTGTGCCCCTTCATTGCTCTCCTGGAGATCAGAGAGATGATGGTTCACTCTTCTGAGGCAGTGTGGTAAAACAGGAAGGACACGGCCTCGGGCATTCAGGGGCATGAGTAGGACCTCTGAGTGGCTGGGAACAAGTGTCATCACTATTCCAAGCATGAGCTCTTCGGTTGACAATGGGAGATCGTAAGGTAGATGCCACACCTGTGAGATGCTGGGCGCAGTATGAGACAGGCTGGAGTGAGCGTCCACCAAGTCTTTACGTGAAGCTTGAGGGAGAAGCTCTGTCCAAGAATGAACCTCTGGCGTGCGTCAGGCAGGACACCCAGGCCTGCTCAGCTTCAGAAGATTCTCCTCCTCGGTGCCTCCAATGCGCGCTTAGACTATGGACTGTGGCCGCAGCATCCTGAACACACCCCAGTCCCCTCTGCGAGTGCATCATGGCACTCAGCATTCTATAGGTGATAAGCAAGTGCGCGTGCTTAGTTAGTCCCGTGTCTCAGCTAGCACCTCGACTCATTCACTGTTCAGACAGGCTGGAATGAAGTGAGCTGCTTTGATGCCCTCACTGTGTTATCCTCTGAGTTTTCCCTTACATGACATATGGTGTCCCGCCCCTAATGGGAGCTGCAGTGGCATTCCAGACTGTGGCAATGAACTCACCACTGGCGTTAACCTTCAGATGACTCGGTAACTGCTCAGGTACTGACATTCAGCCACATTGCTCATTCCCTGACCTTACGCTATATAAAGGAAAGAGAGCAGGGATGGATGAGGTTGCTGTGTTTTTAAGTATACATAAAAGTATACAAGACATATCACAGTGTGACTTATATGATAAATAGAGAAATAAGAATAGCATGAAATATTTGTACCTTAGTCTTCTTCTTCTTTTTTTTTTTTTTTTTAACTATTACAGGCTGGGCACAAGGGTACACAACTTTGATCCCAGCACTCGGGAGTCAGAGACAGGTAGGTTTATGTGAGTTCAAGGCCAGCCTGGTCTACATAGTTAGTTCCAGAACGGCTAGGACTATATAGAGAGACTCTGTCTCAAAAAAAACAAAACAAAAAAACAAAAGTTATTCTATGACTTGTGCATGCATATGAGTTGGGAAGGAAGCTTGTGCGTATTCTACAGCAGGCATGGAGGCCAGAAGATAATCTGAGGGGCCTCGTGCCCTTCTACCAGTTAGATAAAGTGACTGAACCCAGGCCACCGGACTTAGGGTTCTCTTTGGGGAACCCATTAATTCTTTTATCCATGAGCAGCCAAAATCAAATCTAGCTGCCCCCAAAGTTCCCACCACCCTTCTCCACTGGTGAGGAGGTCCCATAAATAGGATCTGTGCTCCAGAAGGCATGGGAGCTGGCTGCCAGCCTTCCTGGCTGGCATTCTACCGTGTGTGCCAGGATAGGTCAGCCATAATTCTTCCCAGCCCTGTAACATGCGAGGCTCACCATGTTTACATGGCCTTTTCCTCATTTTGAAGTCTCTGACCTCGTGGATTCTAGCTCAAACAGATGCCATCCCTAGCCTTGTTCACTTCCTCTATGGATGCTGAGTTCCTAGGGCCTCCTACACTATGCCAGCCCTGCCCCCAGCCTCCCGAAATTTAGCAACTTGGCTCCGTCAGGATGTGCTCCAAAGTTCAGCACTTGCAGCTCAAGGACTAAATTCAGTAATAACACCACAATTTCACCAAAAAGCATTATAGTGATTATTGAGTTATATCAGGAGCCTGTTTAAGATAACATCTTATTTGTACAATGCAGCTCAAATAGCTGGTTAGTACAGCCCGTGCAATTGTTAGGCTCCTTCTGAGCATTAACATAACCGCCCTGGAAGTGTCTTGATGCTTTTAAACATACGAGCAGCTAAAACCGAAAGCATAAATATATGTCTCTTAAAGGTGGTGGCGTAGGGAGAATAAGAGGGTTTAGGTTTGTGTGTAAACAAGAATTTAGTTGTCTCTGGTATACCACAGCGGGACGGGGAAACCCCTCCAAGTCGGCTCCCGTAAGGAATCTAGAGCTGCTACCTGAGCCCCTGCCCCTCAACACTCTTCCTCCAGGTGCCACGCACCTGCTACACACAGTACCTCAGATGTCCTATTCCTCCCTGTGCTCGAGAGGGTCTAGGGACAGAAAGAGTCTTCTAGGGTCATATGACTAGCAACAGACTTCAGGCCCGTATAGCTCCAAGGTCAAATGTTATCACCAAATGTGGAGGAGGAGATGCCACAGGATCCCAGACAAGCTTCAAGCCGGGAGGCCAATCAGGGTCAGTGCTCTGAGTGCACTCCCTATAGAACAGGCTGGAGCAGGCTCTTGCCAGGGCAACTTACTGTCCTTTCCTCGGCTTTGCTTCCACACTATCCTGACCCGCTCGCTTTCCTGGGGACTGACACAGGGCACTCAGCAGGAGTGGGGCATGGCGGAGCCTCCCAATATCTCTAGTCCTCAACCCACTGTCACCCACCTGTTCTGTAAGCCAAGCCACCCTTCGCTGCTAAAGGCCATCATCGCCTCCTGCCCCTCATCTCTGCCCTAGCAGCTGGCTTTCCATACAGGAAAATGCTTAACCCAAGAGACCTGGGCTGCTCAGAAGGACGTCATGGCCCTTGGGCTTCCTGAGCCCAGAGCCCCACCCAGATGTCAGACTGAAGCATTCGGATCGTACAGGTCACATTAGTGTGAACTATCCCAGTGTCAAGGCTCAACCCTCCTCCCAGGAACAGCTGCTACCTTCTCCTCCCTGGACTTAGGAGACATGCTAACTGGTGACCAGTCTGGTGTGGACACTGACTACCAGGCAAGAATACCATAGCTCTAGAAATTAATCCATGCACCAGCATATCCTGTTTCATCCATGCCTCAAATCTGTATAATTAAAGCACACTGAAATTATACCACCCAAGGCCAGGAAATCACCTCAGGTTCATAAAAGCTTTCCTTTCAGGACCCTGAAAATCCCATGGCTACATCACCCTGACCACCTCAGGACCCTGGCAAGGGGGTCTCCAGTTGGGCCCTATGGTGGCAGTCCTCTCCCCTTGCACACTGAGGACACACCCCTGTGGGCACATATAGAATGAGATGGCACCAAGCCGGCCAACACTGCAGCAACTCTAACCTTAGCTGGATAACATGGGTGTAGGCTGCACTGTACCCTAATGCCTGGGGAAGGTGACGATTGGGTTCCCTGAGCTGGGGAAGATGTCCTTGCTTCAATTCCTTTCCTTCTTTCAGGAGTTGAAGGGTGCCTTTCCCAAAGCTGATCCACTAGTCGCCTACCTCCACTAGTTTAGAGAATGACCTCACGTGGGAAGAGGAGTGAGCCAAGTAGGATATGACTGATGCTCCTCTAAAAAGGGAAAATGCGGGGCTGGGTGGAAAGCTGAGTCAGCAAAGCACTGGCAGGCTTGAGGACATGAGCTCGGCCCTGCAGAACCCACTCTTCAAAGCCAGGTGTGGCGGCACATGCTTGTAAGCCCAGTGACGGCGAACTAGAGATGCTCTCATCACTGGGGCTCGCTAGCCAGCTGGCCTAGCCTACCTGGGGAGAGCCAGACAAATGAGACACCCTAGCTCAAGAAAGCAAGGTGATAGATGGCTTCTAGAAACAGTCAAGACATCTGGCCTCCACGTGTAAATGCATACATGTGCAATGTGTGTACACACACGCACGCACGCACGCGCGCACACACATGCACACACATGCACACACACACATATACACACAGAAGGAGGGAGGGAGGAAAGAAGGGAGGGAGAGAGACAGAGACAGACAGACAGACAGACAGAATGAAGAATGAATAGAGGGAGAAAGAGACATTTAGACTCAGAAATGGACAGACACTTGGAAGATGACGTGAACCCTGAGGAGACGGCGGGAGACGCCATGCAGAGAGTGAACTGGAAGGACACAGTTGCAAGCCAAGAACACTCAGAGCTGCCAGAATGGAAGAAAAAGCCACACCTGGACTTCAGACTTCCGGGATCTAGTGGCACTTGATTTACCGTAGTCCCGGGATACAAATAGGCCCCAGGTACCCTCACTTTCTCTGAGCATCTCTGCCTGGCATCATCCGCCCCAGAACACTTCACAGAAATCTTTGTCTTGGTATCTTCTTCTGAGGAAACCCAAACATAAGACATGTGAAGAAATTCAGAGACCCGGAGTCACGCTTAGGACTGGAACTTATCTGTGGAGCTGTCCTTGTTGTTTCAGGTGAGCGAGCAGACTCAGCGAGTGCCAGGTCTCATCCCAAGCTGAGGACATGGCAGGGTGACTAATTGTGGAAAATAAGAGGGTGAGTCTGGGAGCAGAGCCACAGTCTTCAAGGACGAGGAAGTGGCATTCAGCAGGGGACCCTCCTACTTCACCCCCTGCTCTCCTCAGCCACAGGAGGACCGAACACTGTCTTCTAGAAACGGCCCTGTACCATGAGCCCCGTGCCCTGCAGGGTTTCTTTCTCTAGTGATCTTTCCAATCTCTCCGTCTCTGAGGAAATGAATTCCTAGAAACCTCACTCACTTTAGCTGGTCTCTCATCGAAAGGAAAAGACTTGACATTGAATATGCCAGAAAAGGAAAAGTTCCCAGCAACGCTGGGTCTCCTTCCTGCTCCACCAGAACCCCTGACATCAAGCCAACTTTCCCTTCAGCCAGTAGCTGGAAAACCAGAAAATCCCAAACACGCCACCAATTCGTTCAAAGAACAACCATGAGCCTGAAAGCACCCACAGATGGAGAGCCCTTCCACAAAGCAGTTTCTCTAATCTGGGCCACAGTCCCCTTGCAGGGATGCAATTTGTACATCAATGAGAAAAAAGTCCAAATTGCAACAGCTGAAATACATGGCGTCCAGCAAGCGAAGAGCAACCACCCAGCCTCTTCTGCTCCTTTCCCCTTCTCCTTGCCGTAAGCCTCCAAGTCTGAACCTAAAGGCCAAGCGGGTCTGTGAGCTTCGAGCTGTGCCCTCCACTTGCATTATTTGGCTTTCTCCTTTGTATTGAGAAAAAAGAAAATCTAGGTAAGACTTCACCAAGCATGGGATGCTGGCTCTTGGTTTCTGGGCTTCTGGGGGCCACAGTAGGTTCAGGAGACAATGTGGCCTCTGAGGCTTGCCACCCAGGCAGCAGCATTTGTCGAGGCCACAGGCCCCTCTGCCTCTCACTACTGTCAGAAATGGTGCTGATCACCAAAGACAGCAGGAAGGCCCAGCTTTCTCCCCAAGCAGGTGCAGCCAGAAGAATCATCCAGAGAAATAAATGTCAACAACAAGTTGGGTCACGTGCCTGCCAGTGGCCTTGTCCCACAGAGGGACTGTTTTTATACGTCTGTCTTGGTATAGCCACTGGGAAGCAGTCACAAATGTTGGGGGTGGGGGTGGGGAGTCACCTGAGCAGGCTGGAGTCAAGAAGGTCTCATGAAGAGAGGACTTGGGTAACTCAGAGTGACAGGTGGCCTTTAGCTATGTGTACCCAACCTTTGAGTTTCCCAGAAAGAAAACCAAATGCGACCTGGCACCTATTTGCCTCCTTATCAACCGCTGAGTGAAGCTGCCTAGCACAATACGGCAAACCAGGGTGACACACATTGACTGCTTGTAGTGCGGAGGGTTGAAGCTAAGATGGAGGAGGTTCTGGCTGATCAGCACATGGCAAGAGCATTCTCCCAGGCTTGCAGAGACCCATCTTCTCACTAAGTCCACAGTGCCATGTATGGAGAGGAGCAGAGATGGGGGGGGGGGAGAGAAGAAAAGAGAGTTAGGAGCACTCAACTCTCTTCTTATAGAGTTTGGGATTTGTACCTGCCCCTGGCAACCCCTTTATAACCTCATTGCATTTTAACCACTTTCATTCTCCAAATACAGTCACGCTGGGTGATAGGATTTCAACCTGAGAATCTGGGTAGGGGGATTCTGTACACCTCAGATCTGGCTGGACTGTGACCTTCTAACACAAGCAGAAAACAGCATAGACCTCAAGCCAGAGCTTGAGTGGTTTGTGCTGGGCCCTTACAAAGGCTAGGTGTCCCTGCCCTCTGTCCTTTTGACTTGCTCTCATGTTCCTGGGGACCCAGTCACCAGCTCCAGGTCACACTGAAAACACAGATACAACTGTTTGGTTGATCACGGCAACTTCAGGGGGCAGGAGGATGACCTCCACTTTCTACAGCAGGAAGAGGTGACAGCCATGCCTGGCTGCTAAGTGGCAGGATCAGGATTTGATCTTAATCGATGTCGCTTTCTCATTCCAACAACACCCTTCCAGTGGGAAGTGTGTGATAGACGGAGGCAAGGAAGACAGGACGGGCTTGGCTGGCCAGGAAATCTCAGCTCAGTGAGAGGCTCAGAGCAAGGAGGGAAGAGAAGGGGGGGATGGGCGGAGATGGTTGTGGGGTTTGGGAGGAAAACATCTTGGGGGAACGCACCAGGGGCCGGGGCAGGAGATGGCTGGGCAAAACAGAAGAAGTTGGGGCAGGGTGGATGTGGATGACAGGGCGGTGAGAACTGGCCCCCAGTTTGAGCAGTGACCCACGTAGAGCTGGAGCCCGAAGCAAGGGTCCAGGGTCTTGCTAGAGGAGTCCAGAGAGGCAGACAGGCAGGGCCTTCTGTGTGTCATCATGCTAAGAGGAGTCCCTGAGAGTACTGTGGCTCTAGAGGCATCACTGATAGCGACAGAGAACAGTTTTAAAAGAACCAACCGGAAAGCTTCTGAGAAGATCAGGAGGGAAGGGGCAAGCCCTGGACCAATACAGGGGCAGTGGGCAGGGCAGGCCAGGGATCAAGAAGGGGCTGCGACTCAGATTTGCAGGGATGTGGTCACAGAGAGACCAAAGAACCTCGGGTGTTCCCTCACCACTGGTGTAAGCCCTAGGGGTTTCCCCAGAGCAGGAACAGCAGACGCCAGGCAGACGAGGCCAACGTCAGGCTAAGCAGATGTCTGCTCTAACCCCAGGTCTTAACTGAAAAGCCTTGGGCAACATCTCATCCCCATTTCTACGCCAGAGACAGAGCTGTGAGAAAGCCCCCGAAGAGACATCACACAGAGTGGTGCACACAATGTCTCACACGCAGCAGGCACCAGGGTGACAGACGCCGCTATTTATATCAGACACATGGATGCGTTTCTTCCTTGGGATGTTAACATATTCTTCAGGACCCATCCTGGGAGAATGTCCCCGCCCTGAGCCTGCCTATAACCACTACCAATCCCTCTAACTCTGTTGAGTGTTGGGAGGACCTCTTGGCTTTCAGCAAAAGACTTGGTTCGCAGAGCATTCCCAAGCTTCCCTGGTAGAGTCAGGAGTCCCATCCCTGTCCCCAGCTACTGATTCACTTGGGACCACATCTGTTCATGCCTCCTCTCCAGGACAGAGGTCCTCCAAGCAGGGCAGCATTGCCACTCCTTGCTAGTTGCCTACCCAGGGCTAGCAAGGGGAGCTTGGCAAGTGTGGACTCACTAAGCACAAGCTGCCAAGTTCACCCTGGGGGTGATGACTTCAGTACCAGTTTCAGTTTATTTGTCCAGTAGCCGACCAAAGGTGGATTTTTAAATTGATAAACACACCTGTGTTGAGCACAGTAGGGGAATTTGCCCTACTCCCTGCTACCAGTCCTGGACTGGTGGGCAAAAAGAGTATACTGACTTCTCCCAGGGGTTAGATTCTGCTCATGAGGAAGGCACACTATCTCGCTTGGCCCTTCACCCCAGGAGATAGGTGGCATTTATCCCCATTGTTTGGAAGAACAAACTGGCACCCCGTAAGTCCAGGCTCCAGTGCCTATCTGCCTCGGAGCCCAGGAAAGCAATTGATGTTTATCCTAGGAACTAGAAAGTTTGGTGTGATGAAGGCTTAAAAATAGGTCCTTACATTTTCCCACCCTTAAAACAGGTATTATGAAGCAGGTATATGACTGAAGAAGAAAAAAAGGAATCCAGCACAGAGACTTGGTTCCCAGCAAAATGTCATTTCTCCCCTTCACTCTGACATCAGCAAAGCCCATAGAGGACAAAGACAGACGGACAGACAGATGGACGGATGGACAGACACACACACAGACAGACAGACACAGAGAGAAGGAGAAAGGGAGGCAAAGGATAAGGCAAGACCGGTGCCATGCTGGCTTTTTCTCTGCACAGGCTGCAGCTCCAGTGGATTTGGGGGTGCCATGGTGCCTGCTGTAAAATCAAGGACAAGCTGGAGAGCTGTGTATCCTCCCCTCTAAATATGCTCTGATTAGTGTCATCCCCTGCTTCAGAAGAGGGCTGCCCAGGGGAAGCCGGACTTGTGATGCCTCCATGAGCTGGGCGCTCAGGCCTATCCAGGTCAGAGTCGAGTAAGGCTACTGCCACCGCCTGCGACCTCTGCCTCCTCCTCCTCTTCCTCCTCCTCCTCCTCCTCCTCTCCCTCCTCCTCCTCCTCCTCATTCTTCTCCACTTTCCTGCGGCCCTTACCCTTGTCTCCCTCCTCCTCTCTTACCCCCTCCTCTCTTCTTCCTTCCCTTCCTCCAGGGCACCCCCAGGCCCCCAGGAAGCAGGAGCATCCAGCAAAGCCTTTCTCTGTGAAATGTTATCAGAGGAAACACTTGAGAACAAGTAGCTACACCTGCTGTCACCCTGCTTCCTGGGCCCCCAACCTCCACACAGGTGTCTCCACGGAAAGAAAGGGCTCATTCAGGACTGTGGCTGGTAGGTTTTCAGCCACGTTCTTCAGATATGGCAGAAAGGAAGGAAGGCCAGGAGAAGGGAGCAGAACCCTCCCAGGTGCCTCAGGCTCAGAGCAGGCCACCTAATGTCCTTTATGGTGGCCCTCGGGAAGCTGGGTGCTGTGAAGCCTATGCGATGACGTATGCCCTGGGTCACTAAGACTAGGACTGCCTCCCAGGGCTTTGTGAGGACAATGTGAGCTGTTGCCCTGAGCCACAGACATAGTGTACGGCTCTGCAGAGAGGGAGAAAGCTCATGAGCCCACTAAGCCCCGTGAGTTGACTTAACCTAGTGAGATTCTACTGCCGCGGCCCCTCCCCCTCATCACCCCGACCCACACACAGCATTCCAGACGACCCTGATCCAGCAGGCTTCTTCATGTCTCTCTCCCTGGGACATCAGCCGAACACCTGTCCGCCCACACGCAGGCACTGCACCTGGCCACCTGGCCTGCAGAAAGCCTCTGGGGCCTTTTCCCACGGATTCTGACCAACTTCTGCCTCCACATCACCCGGCCTCGTCACGCTTGGGCATCATCCCTTAATGGTCATTTTCCCCCACAGAGACTTCAAGCTCTCTCAGGTCCACAGCCTGGTTATTCATGCTTGTTAGCATCAGCTGATTCTTACACCTAATTAAAAACCCAACACAAAGGGGTTACTCGATAAAAGCTCACTGTGCAAACACCGGTAGATATAGTCCTTCCCAGTGCTGCAAATAGGTGCCGAGGCCAGGCGGGCAAGCTGTCTTGCAGATGTTCAGAGCCTGTGAAGCAGCAGGCTGCAATCCCAAGTTCACTTGAGTTCTGACCCCCTCACTACCTTCTTCCAGGTAGTGGACAATAGCTGCTCAAGTGTGCAATGGACCACGAAGCGAACAAACGGGGCTCTGGAATGGGCTACAATAAAAGGACACACTGGGTGCTGTGGTGTGTTTACCCCTGTGTCCCTTCATATGGGCTCATATGGGACACATGACCAGGAGGCAGGCTGGTAAGCACAAATGAGACCACTGTCAAAGACGTGGAGGAAGCGGGGTGTTCAGAGCGCACCAAGCAGGGTGTGGTCATGGGCTTCTAAGCTGCCAGTGTCTGTTCCCAGCACATGTAGCTAAACAGGTTGTCACCCTGCCCTACAACTCACCTTTACAGACAAGACTTGCCTCCAAGGAAATGAGAGCTCATAAGGAGACATGTGGGATTGGTGGCCAGTGGTGTGGCCCTAGACAAGACTCTGAAGTCCTTGGGGCAGGGTGGCAAGTCCTTATGACCCCACGAAGATATACATGAAGCCATTTGAACATAGTACAAAGGGTTCTCCTACCTTGGAGGAGTGGCGGGGGTGGCAATGACCCTGTCTCCACAGTGTAGCCCCTTGCCCTGGGGTCAGTCAGACCACATCAGTGGCATGCTGGAGCATGCCCCCTTTGTACTGCTAATGGCCAGTGTGAGCAGATCTGTCACACAAGGCCCCCCAAGAGGAGCTTCAATCAGCACGGAACAGTATTCACAGCACAAAAAGGGGAAATGCTGACAAGCGTAGCTTTTTGTTTGGGGGCAGAGGTGGTATCTGTAGTTAACCATTTACCACATTCCGCTGCAGCCATGGGTAACCAGGCAGAATCATCCCATCCTCCACCTGCCCCGCCCCACCCTCGCCTCTTCTCAGTACCAGGAAGTCCTATGAGGGACCTGGAGAGCCAGGTACACAAGTCCTAGTGATGACTGCAGGGCTGGAGCACTGCAGCCTGTTGCATCTGGGGTCTCTAAGCAGCACTACTAACCTTAGCACACCTATTGATCTCTGTGTGTGCGTGTGTGTGTGTGTGTGTGTGTGTGTGTGTGTGTGTGTGTGTGTGTGCTAGAAGCTGATGGCAGATGTCTTCTTCCATTGCTCTCCACATTTTTTGAGCAAACATCTGTCACCAAACCCATAGCTCACTAGAGTGATTAGCCAGCATGCCCTAGTGCAAAAAAGATGCTCCACAAATGCTCACTGAGCAAACGCCCTTAGCTGCACTCCCTCCCGCTGCTACAGACAGAGTGCCAAGGCTGGGAGGGGCCAGGGCCTGTGAGAGCTTATAAGTGGGAGGCAGGCGCTAGAGGCCAGATGGTATTTCAGTGAAGTTCCAGGTTCACTGTGAGTTCTGCCCCGCTTGGTGCCAGGTGACAATGGTCACACCTGGGCTAGTCGAGGCAGCAGAAGGTCTGGGCCTCAGTGCCCCATCCTAATAGACAGCTATGTGGGAGCTTTGGGCTAGGACCGTGACACGCACCGGACACAGCTGTTTGGGCAGCACTCCCCACTTATACTTTGCTCACCAAACTTCCCCATGTTTTCCTTCCTCCTAGCTCCCTTTGATCCTTATGAACTCTCAGAGAAATTGCCCAGTGAAGGGTGCTTGAGGCCTGGCGAATCCAGGAACAAAGAACTACTCCTCCAGAGAAGTGCCTCTGAGACCGTCCCAGCTACATCCGAAGTATGAGAAGTTGGCCCGTAGCTGGAAAGCCGCCTCTGGCTTATTACGCTTATTACACGTCCTTATCCCACCGTTGGGCAACTGGGGATTCCCAAAGCCACTTATCTGAGGGCTATAGAGCCGAGGCTAAAAGCTTCCAGTGTCAGCTCTGAAACTGGAAAATATGGTCACTCTCCATCACAGGCCCCAAAGGACAGTGTGTCCCCTAGTCAAACTTCTCTTGAAGAGCTACTATGCCACAAATCCACTTTAGCCATCAGCCACCTGATGCCCTGTGTGCTGGGTTCCCACTTGCATGCCTCCTCATTCGGATAGAAGAGTTGAAATGCGTTTTCCAAGCTTCCTTTCAGAAAAGGTTTTTGGATAATAATCAGCCTTCATAAAATAAATGTCTATATCAGGTGCTGGTTGGGTGGATACTCTCTGTCTAGAATGCCTCCCAGCACCGGCCACTGCGCGACAGTACCCATCCTCCAGGCCTGGATGGTAGTGCAGATACCAGCTTGCTAGAGATGAGGATTCAATTCAGTGCTGACTTGGTCCTCCAGCCCTGCCCTAGGCAGAGCCTGAGGGGATGGGGGTGGGCGTGGTTAGGCAGTTCTCCCACTGATCAGACTTACATCCTTCTAGGTACAGCAGTTCCCAAGACCCTGGCCTGCTGCCTGCTTATTCAGTGCCTCCCTTGACTTTGTAAATAAAGTCCCTACAGTGAAGACCTTACTGACTACTACACCTGGGGTGGTTTTCTTTTTCTTCCACAGTGAGCGCTGGCTGCTGCATCTACTCTAAGGTCCTCAGATCTAGACAATTTGCTACATGAATAACTTTTGAGTCTTTATTCAGATTCCTTTCTAGACTCTACAACCAGAACTTACCCATAGCAAGGGGTGCTGGGGCTCTCTCCTGCATTGTGCTTCAGTGAGCACAGGAGCTGGGCTGTGCTGGGGGAGCTAGGCTGTGCTGGGGGAGCTAGGCTGAGCTGGGGGAGCTGGGCTGTGCTGGGGGAGCTAGGCTGAGCTGGGGGAGCTAGGCTGTGCTGGGGGAGCTAGGCTGAGCTGGGGGGAGCTAGGCTGTGCTGGGGGGAGCTAGGCTGTGCTGGGGGAGCTAGGCTGAGCTGGGGGAGCTAGGCTATGCTGGGGGAGCTAGGCTGAGCTGGGGGGAGCTAGGCTGAGCTGGGGGAGCTAGGCTATGCTGGGGGGAGCTAGGCTGTGCTGGGGGAGCTAGGCTGAGCTGGGGGAGCTAGGCTATGCTGGGGGGAGCTAGGCTGTGCTGGGGGGAACTAGGCTGTGCTGGGGGGAACTAGGCTGTGCTGGGGGAACTAGGCTGTGCTGGGGAAGCTAGGCTGAGCTGGGGGAGCTAGGCTGAGCTGGAGGAGCTAGGCTATGCTGGGATTCACACTGTTGCAGTTTGATCTTCCATTGAAAAAAAGTATTAGGGGCCTACATATTAAAATATACCCCAGCTTTGGTTGATGAAAGGCTGGCAGCCCACTCTCCTACCAAATCATGTGACATAAGTTCAAGGCTAGAGACTTCTGTCCCTGATCAATATAACAAGTCCCTGAGTCTGTCCAGTGACATTTCCCTCCTCAGGGTCATTGCAGGGCACTTGCTGACTCAGGAAAGAAACAGTGCTGACCAGGACAAGAAAAGAGTGTCTTTGGACACTTGCTCTTCACGATTGCAGGGGTACGCACGCCTCCTTACCCTGCCCTACCATATGTAGTGAGATCACCCTGGGAGTTAGGGGCGAGGAGAGACACAATGACACGTCTCTCTGCTCTTCTGATTTCATCCCAGTCATCTGACTCAGGGGCTAATTTCAGATCATCTTCCCATTTCTGCCTCACGCTGTGTCGTCAGGGACACATGTCTGGTCAGCTGGCAGAATTAGAAGCGTATGTCAGTATGTCAGTCTCAATAGCAGAACACGTGGGGTTTTCCTGGAGACTTCATTTCAACACCACTTTCTAGATGAGGCAGCATGAAAGTGGCAAAGGTTTAAGAGATGCCTCCCTCTCCCACCACTGGACTCCCGGGCTTTCTGATCCGCCCTCCTCTCCCCAGGATGGCCTCCACAAGCCATGCCCACATGCTCAGCCCTGCCCTAGGCTCTAGGGCATACCTAGAGAGCAAGGAAAAGGCCCCCCTCAACTCCAGTGCCAGCCCAGAATTGTCCCAGTTCACACACCTACAAGCTCTGCCACAAGACCCTGCTAAGCAGCCTTGCTCCCTGTGCCTAGGATCCTGCGACTCCCCTAGACACCGTCCCCTGAGCCCACTCTCTTACCCTGGATGTCACACATCTCTTACTTTGCCATGCTGAAGTCTGTCTGTCTGTCTGTCAGTCTGTCTGTCTGTCTGTCTGTCTGTCTTTAACTGAACCAACTTTTCTTTTTCATTGAAAGAATCAGCAACAAAGGCATCCGCCCACAAAGGTTATATGATAAAAATACAAGCCACTGTCCCTTCTCAGAGCCCCACACCCTATGCAACTGCTACCCAGAGGCCCCAAGTCCCCTTCCCAGCAAGTCCTCTATATGCACAAGCTAAGGACTGGCTAGCTGAGCCACACTTCACGAGCTCTCTCCCCTGGCTGTGATGGTTGGAATTCTATGTTCTTGCTCTCCTGCCACCGTGGAATCTATCTTGTCAAAGAGACATGACTTAGACTATGTCAGGGAGGCCAGAGGTCAGGTGGCATCTGGCAAACTTTGATTTCCTTGTGGGAGGAGGGGAGAGAAGGGAGAGAGGGGAAGAGGGACGGGGAGGAGAGAAGGAAGAGGGCCATAGAGGGGGGATGGAGAGACTGGCCAGGCCTGCCACTTTGCTTATAGTTGGGTGTGATTGTGTGATTTGGGGTTACAGCAGCCGTTTTGGGACAGTTAAGGGAGACTAAAGTGAGGAGAGAAAACTAACAAACATGTTTTATGGTCATATGGCAGAAGAAACTCCTCAGTCTTTGAAGAGCTCATAAAATAGTAAAACTATGCCCGCCTGTACACCTCCGGAAGGTACTGTGTGAGGAAACTAATCTTTGTGTTGTCTGGCACTGTTTGGGAAGGTTTGGGAAGTGTGGCATTGTTGGAGTAAGT
Organism: Acomys minous; assembly: GCF_964271855.1. NCBI lineage: Eukaryota > Metazoa > Chordata > Mammalia > Rodentia > Muridae > Acomys > Acomys minous. The sequence goes on from NC_140489.1 coordinate 87,209,544, forward strand.
ACGCCACTAGAGGCTGGCTTGGAGAGTTTGAAGACGTGCCATGTCTGGGTCACTCTCTCTGCTTTGTGTCTGTCATTCAGAATGTGAGCTTTTGGCTTCCTGCTTCGGCCACCATTCCTGCCATTTCCCCCTGGAGCCTTAACCCTCAATAAACTCTTTGCTCTACAAGTTGCCTTGGCCATGGTTGTTTATGAAAGGACAGAGAAGCAGCAGTACAGTGGCCCGCCCTAAGTGAGGTGATGTACAATATAGCATTCCTATGTGGGTTCCCCTTTCTATGTTGGACCTTGCAGTATTTTCTAAGCTCATCCATAAGTCCATCTGACTCTGCTTCTTTACAGCCTCCAAGCATCCCATTACGCAGATGCCCATCCTAAAGCAAACGGGCAGGCGTTTCCGCTGGCTGCTTGCGATGTTGACTTACCATAGGGCAACAGACTTCTCTGTGCCTGCATCTTCATGCTTGTCCCTAGAGCAGAGGGACACCAGGGCCTTGCCCTTTCATCTGTCCCTACCCCTGACTGTTTACTGAGCAGCTGGGCCCCTCTCTGGGTGGCCTGGGAGGGACATGTCTGCTGCGGGCTCATGAGCTGAGTCCCCCTTTTTCTCTGCCCGATCCCATGCCTGCCTGAGTCCAGAGACCTCTTCTGCTTATGCCAGAGCCTTGGGATTTCCCTAACCTGGGTCCCACCTGGGCTAAGTTGCTCGTAACTTCTTTCTCTAGAACAGAAACCTATGCTCGCCCTGCCTTGGACTACCCCATCTCAGCACCCAGGTATGCTCGCCTGACATGCCCCATCACACCACTTCCAGAACCTGCCCCTTCCTGCTCTGGTGGAACTGGCCAAGGGAGACCAGGACCATGACGACTCCCACAGGAAACAATGTGCTCTGCCACATTCCACTGTCAGCTCTGGCCTGTGGTTTCATACCTGTAACCAGGCTGGAAAATTCATACCAGAACACTAAACTCACACCCCAACCAAAATCCCACTTGGTGACAAGAGTGGACATGTACCACTGCTAGGAGGGGAGGAGAGCCATGTGTCTAATAGACATGCGGATCGGCCTACCCACAAAGGCCAGGGAGTTAACAGACCATCAGCTCAGCCTGGCTGCTCACCACTGGCCTATGCTCACTCAGCCTGATTATGCAAAGGGCACTGTCTCCAAAAGTCACCTGCTCAGGGTATAGTCCTCTCTCCTAGGGAAAATGGACACCTTTCCTACTTGCAGAATTACAAAGCTAATGCTAGCCTGTCAGTCCTCCCGGCTGTCTCTGGTCTTCACCCACACCTCCAGGCAATCATACCTGCAGGAAGGAGGGAGGCTTCAAAGCCCAGATGGTCCAACCTGGTCACAAAAGGTCAGGAAGTTACTCAGTCACTTACTCTCAGGAGCAGAAACAGGTGGCTCCCCTAGGGCTCCCCGGGGCAGCCAGCCTAGCCTACAGGATGGGTTCCAGGCTATGTTAAAGATCCTGTTTTACTAAAACAAACAAACAAACAAACACAACAAGGTAGATGGCTCCTGAGAAATGACACTAAAGACTAACACCTAACCTACACACACATACACACACACACACACACACACACACACACACACACACACACACACACACCAATCAGGGGCTGTCAGAATCTAAGAGAACCTCTTCCTGAATGCACAGCTGGTGAGGTACAGAATCAGAGTACAAACTTGGCTACTTGTCTCCTCATGTACCCCATAATACTACTGTTAGGTCATGAGTGAAGACTGTGGGTCTGAGAGGAAGTGAAGGGCGTCTGGGGAAGGGATGGGTAATACTGAAAATGCAAATAAAAGGCCCAAGCAGGTGTTCAGCAAAAATGCCTTTCCCTTAAGTGAGGAAGCGCTCAAAAAGAGAAAGGACTGAGATGCCAGCAGGACCCAGTTCTGAGACAATTAGCGCAAGGAAGTGATAGATAGGGTAATGATCGTGCTCTAGCCCAGAGTATAAAATAAAACAAACACCTATGGACCCATGCCCATGGGTGTAAACCATTGAGTAAGTTCATAACGTAAAGCAGAGACCATCTGACTGTCCAGAGGAGACCATATGTAGATGCTCTTCCCTCCAAGGGCTAGGGCCTGGCCACCCTTTCCCCAGCCATTACTTGACCTCTGAAGAACAGGCGGAGAGAGATCTGTGCTTACAAGGGAGCCCCTAATGGTAGAGAGACCCATGCTTGGCAGAGACAGCAGGGACAGGGCACTGTGACAGAGCGCACATCAGGACACACTGAAGATGACACTTCCCTCCCAAGGTCTCCAGACACAGACTCCCACTCTGACTCTAAGAGAAATACCTGATCAATGCTCCCCCAAAGTGCTGAGGTCACCTCGGACAAAGAAAGCCTGAGAAGCTGTCGCAGGCCAGAGGAGGGGGCATTCTGAGACAGAAGAAACACTTAGGGGAAAAAGCTGAAACAGACTGCCAAATGGAGGCGTGGGTCCTCGGTTGGTGACAAATGCGCTTCGGTCATGGGCTGGAGTGGTGGAGGGTTCCTGCCGCTGTCCCCACAACTCATGCTAGAGTTGTGTAGCTATTTTGAGGAAGAGGTTTGTAGTAAATAAACTGGGCCTGGGCCTGAGTAGGATGTTGCAGGGATCCTGCGTGCATCTGTGTGCGCCTCGGGAGTTGAGGCTGGGAGCCTGAGTAAGGACTTCCGGGGAGTCACAGGGCATCAGGAAGAACTCTAGAAGTCTCCTTGGGATGCCAGGGGACCCGAGCAGCCACTGACTCCCTGTCCACTATCCCAGGGCATCTCAATCTAGCCACTGGTGTAATCAGGTGGACCAGGGGCTCAAATTTCTTCAGGGTGTGAAAATGCAAAGTGACCTGGGCCAGCAGGTGTCCTCTTTCATCCAGCTGGGGTCACTGTCCCCTCAGAGGCCCCAGGGCAGGCCCTTCTGGTCACATGAAGCTTTACAAACCTCGAGCTCCTAGGGACTGACTGCGTTCCAAGAGGCTGACCCAGCAGCATTGGAGCTCCAGCTGAGGGCCTGGCAATCGCAGCCCAGCATTGCTGGGCAGAGGACACAGGCATTTCCAAGGCAGGTTGGCTTCCTGCCAGTGGGTCCCCAGATGCCATGCAAGACACACCTGAACAAGGTAAGAGAATAGGTGTGTGTAAACAGTGTTTGAAAAAGAAAATAGCTGAACAAATACAGCGCTTGTTAACACAGGTGTTTACAGGTGGAATTATTTTTCCCGGGCTGCTATCTCCCAAGCTGCTTTGTGTGGCTCAGCGCACCTGCAGCGACTTTCCCATATGGGGAAGGAACCAGGGGGAAGTGGCTGGTCCAGATCGATTGTGCCACACAGGAGGTCAGTGATCAGCCTTGGGCCCAGTTTCTCCTGCTGGACTTTTTTCTTTTCTTTTCTTTTCTTTTCTTTCTTTCTTTTTTTTTTTTTCCTTCCACCCCCAACATGCTGGAACAGGGTCCAGCCTGTTCACCACTTCCTGCTCAGCCAACACAGCTGTTCTGCCAGCCCCAGGGCAGTCACAGTAAGAGGCCCATTTCCTGAGGTCGGAGCCAGCCACTCTCTGGGCACGACAGTCTGACTCTCTCCTCTCCCCCAAGGGGAATCTCATGATTTACATTTTTACAAACAGAAACTGAAGACACTCGTACCAAATCTTAGAAACATGAGTAAGTGAAGGACACTGGAGATGCACCCAGAGGTGCAGGTGGAGTGAGTTCTGAAGTGTCCCTGAGGGGACGCTCAGGAGCAGTGATGTTCTCTGTGGGACGTATAGAAATATGGAATGCATTTTATGTGGAGCAGGCAGAAGGAAGCACCCTAAGGGAGACAGAGCATTTAAAAACTACGGAAAAGAAGCATAAAGCCACAGGCCATGTGCTTGGTGCCAATAAGAAAATTTGTTATATGTATTGTATCACAATCTTGATTCTTCTAATTCAAAAAAATACACAAAAGAAAAGCCTGATCTAAGCAGAGCCAGGGAGGTCTACACAGTGAGGTCCAGGACACGCAGCCGCTACATGGTGAGATCCCGGAGAGTGAACTAGAGATAGCAAACTGAGAGTGCTCTATTCAACGTGTGGATCTAACATTAGCTGGCTATTTCTGATGTAACTAGCTGGCTGTGGTCAACACCCCAGTTGTGGCGTTCTGAAGCAGCTTGGTCCTCATGGAGGACTGTAGGGCAATGCGAGGATTTCCTCTATTGTTTGGGGGAGCCAGAAAGTTGAAGTGCCCCCAAATGCAGATTCAGCCACAATGTGTCAAGTCAGAGAGATGGCTCGGAGGCTAAGAGCACTGACTGTTCTTCCAAAGGTTCTGAGTTCGATTCCTGTCAACCACACGGTGGCTCACAACCGTCTCTAATGAGACCTGGTGGTATCTTCTGGCAGGCAGGCACACAAGGGGACAGAATACTGTATACATAATAATAAACAAATAAAACTCAAAAAAAGGGGGGAGGGGGGGAAAGAAAGTCTCTAATTCAAATCCACAGGCAAAAATTAAAAGTAGGAGGGAGGTGGGCAGGAGAGACTGCAGGCCCCTGACAGAGGGTGCAGCAAGAGATACACCCCGCCCCAGGACTCTCTGCAGGGAGCTTCAGAGGCTCCCTGGGCACAGAGAGACCCGCTGGCTTCCTCTCATGCCTCAAAAAAAGCCTTGGAGCGCAGCAACTTGAGATGCAAGGAAGGACTCTGTCCCACTTGGAGAAAAGCGGCCAGAAAGAACAAAGAGCACAGAACACTGAGAGTCCTGAGAGAGGCCCAGGAGGGTCACTGTGTCCTGCAGGAGCACTGGTATAAGTGAAGAAATGCCCTAACTGTTGACAGTTTTGATGTCACTATACCTACAAACCAGGAGAAAAGACCATGTCTTGCTTTGGGCAAGATGAGAAACAATAAAGCTTTCTAGAAGCTTCCTTTCTTGAAACTTTGCTCCAGTCCAGCCTCCTTTTCACAAGCCATCCTGACCCATTCCGTATTATACAGGTAGTGCACGCTCTCTCTCTCTTCTCTCTCTCTCTCTCTCTCTCTCTCTCTCTCTCTCTCTCTCTCTCTCTCTCTCTCTCTCCCTCCCTCCCTCCCCATCCCACCCCCACCCTGGCCTGTGTCAATCAACTGGGAGGCTGTGCTGGGTTTGGATACAGGTATGCTGTCTCCTGGGGTGGATGCTCCCTCCTCTGCCACTATGAGGAAAAGAAGGCTCACAGTGAGGATGGAAGAGCCTGGCTACCCTCCAAAGCCCCCCTGTCCTTCCAGGAGGCCATCTCAGTCCACTCCTTCTACACCTTTGCACAATAAAGGATGCTGGCCAGGGCAGACCAGCATGGGACAGGAGCAAGGAAGGGAAGAAAAGAGGAGAAGGAGGAGGAACCTGATTGAGGCTGCAATTTCAAAGTACACCACTGAGAAGCTGAAAGGTCTTCTGTCTGAATGATGACAAGTCTCCAAAAGAGGGGACGGTATCTAATTAGACATGCCCCCGCCTTTCTAATGAAGATGACCTCATGTCATAATTGCACATCAATGCCTTTCCTTGGAGTAATTAGAGAGATTCTGCTTTCTCCCTGCTGGGTTGGAAGCTCTAGGCCCCACGATGCCTCCATCCCCCCCACTTGTCCTCCGAACCAGATCCACACACATCCCTTCAGTGGGCAGGCAAGAAGTGTGTCTTTTCTCCAAGTGTTTAATCCCTTGTTCTTTCCATGGGACTAAGAGACCCTTGAATCTCCAATGTGCATCACAGGCTTGTGTTTTAAATGCTTATTCCCTGGGGAGGAGCAAAATGTGAAGGGAATATAGGGAGTATAGGGAGTTTGTAAGGTAGGGCCTAGGTGACAGAAGTAGGTCCCAGGGATGGGGACACAGGCCTTGGAAGGTTACAACGTCTCATTCCCCTACACCCAGTTCAAGCCTGAACTCTGTGTCCTATCAATCAGCACATGAACACTCCATTGCTCACCATTCCCTGCCATGACGGACTGTATCCCCTGACACTGTGAGCCAAAATAAACCCTTGCTCCTTTAAGTCATTTCTATCAGGCACTTTGTCACAGTGATGGAAAAAAAATTACTAATACAACCAGCAGTGTGCAAAATGTCTCCTGTAGAGCAATATCCATGTACACACACACACACACACACACACACACACACACACACACACACACACACACACATATCCCTATTCTGACTTCTCCCTCAGCAACGATATGAGTGCCCATGGATAATCATGAAATGGAGATAATTGACATTCAGCTCTGCCACGGGGAAGCACTTAGGGGAAGCTATCCTTCAGTCCGAGGGCTGATAACTCATTAGCTGGAGGCAGGCAGAATTAGACGTACTAGGCAGTAAGTGACAAGGGCTGAAGAACAGCTTGTGGGTCCCAAAGTCGCTTCCCACAGGAGGATGCACAGATGCTGGGCCCTGAAGACAATGCTGAGCCTGCTCAGAGGACCAGTACTGCCTGCTCAAGCTTCGGGCATGGAGGACTTGTGGTTAGTCACATTCAGAGTCAGGAGATTCCCAGGCCCTCCTGTCCTTTCTCCTTTCTCTGAGCTTAGAGTGACCCTCAGGACCATGGCTCTATCAGCTGGGTGGAGCCAAGTGGCCAGTGCTCTAAATGCCCCCACTAAGATACTGTCTCCTCAGGGTTGTATCCCACACCCCCGCAATGGGTGCTCACTTCCATACCTTTAGCTATGGGACAGTGGAAAGGGTTAAAACGTTAGCACCCCAAAGCTTTCACTCAAAGACCCTTTGTCCTTTCACATACATCCCTTCCCTCTAACCTGTGGCCCAGTCCCAGGAGGAAGTGTCTCAGTGCACGTAAGCATCCTTCCTAGAAGCCAGACCACACGCCATGTCCCCTTGTACACGGACCATCACATTTAGTCTATCATGGCCTGGAGATTCTGTCATCCTCATAGCCCCCTGCTTCCTGCCACTAAGAATCCCCTCTGGCTTTCTGCGATGGCCTCACTGGGCTCTGTCCTCTGGTCCTCACTAGCTCCTCTTCTTTGCCTCCAGATCCAAGCTCTGAATGTCTTTCCACATAAGCTTTCCAAAAGCACCTCTGACCACACACTTTGTGCAGCAAGCTTGAAGCATCTCTTTGATGCCACATGTCCCTCTGCCCTGCACAACGACGATAACCATAAGGCTTCTGTGTGCCATACCTGACCCAGTCATCACCTCCTTTATCACACATGCACTCATTACTTAATGCTACCTGCATACACATGTGCTGAGAGGGGGTGGAGGGCGGGGAGCCTGTTTCTGCCTTTCTGTCTTCTGCTAGTTGTTCTGATTTTCAACATCTGTATCTTTATCCCACAACTAGGGAAAGCGATGGACCGTGAGGCTCCTGACACAAGTCACTGCATGCCCTTCAAGTCTCAGTTTGCCTCCAGGGGTGGCTATAAGGTATCAATAGAAAAATTGTGTGTGGTGTCATTGGGACACCTGGCATATACACAGAGTTTGTTAAAGATTTGCTGCTTTCCTTAAAAGCTAGGGACACTGACTAGAAGAATGGCTCAGTTGTTAAGAGCATTTGTTACTCTTGTAGAGAACCCAAGTTTGATTCCTGGCATCCACACAGTATCTCACAGTCATCTGTAACTCCAGTTCCAAGGGATATAATGCCCTCTTCTGACCTCTGTAGGCACCAGGCATGTACAAAGTGCATAGACATGCATGCAGGCAAAACAGGCATAGATATTAAATAAAATTAACTTATAATTTTAAATAATAGCCAGGGACATGTCATGTAAAGATGTAGTCTAGGTTGGGGGAGGAAAATAAAGAGAAGAACTTTGGGTGGGGGTCGTGGGGGGGGGAAGAAGGAGCCCTCTCCACACACAAAACATTCTGCAAAGTCTCTCTGAGACTAAGTTTCCTTCTGATGCTTGGGGAGCTTCGAAAGCAAGCACTCTTACCCCTTACCCCTTACCCCTTAGACCTATGTGTCCAACACAAGCACCAAACTTCAAAATAAGGAGGAACAAGATTGTGTTTTTTCTTTCCCGTGGCTCCATTATTGAAAGCTGAGACACTTTGCAGCACGGCCCCATCCTAGGTTGACACCCTTCTCTGGTGGGAAGGCCTTGCTCCCTCTTATTTACCTGTAGAGTTATTAGGAGTATACTTTTCCACCACAGTGAATCTATCCCTGCACATCTACATGGAGCTGTTCATCTCCCAAGGACCCAGTCATTGGGAAAAGAGGAACATAACAGGGATGGGGGGAGAGGGAAAGGGCAAGGTAAGGGAAATAGATTCTGAGACGCACACACACACACACAAACACACACACACACACACACACACACACACACACACACACAGAGGCACGGGGGAGAGAACACAAAAGAAAGTGAACAGCAAAGAAACAGACTGCAATCAAATAATGGACTGAACTAGAGACCTGGATTTGCAGACAGAAAGACAAAATTATAGAGGTCTTTCCCTTGACAACCCTCGCATACACAGAACAAGAGCAACTGCAGCTGAGCGCCGCTCATTGAAGCCGTAGGCGATGCCACCAAACAGCACCGATATTCACTACGTTCCTCCCTGTCACACACATCGGTACCCCACCAGTGCCATGCAGACTGTCATTAATGAAAGAGAGAAAAGTATCGATTTTATTCCTGATTACATCTTAATAGTCTGTGTTAGAAAATGGAAATGGTGTCTTGGCCCTTCTGTTATTCTGTGACGTGAGAAATTGCCTGAGAGAAAGCAGTCAATTGAGTTACAAGCTAAACTACCCATTTTCATCTGACACAATACCATTTTTAACTCAATATTTCACAAACTAGGACTCTTCAGACTTAGGTATTTGGCAGAGACCCCCTTGAAAATGAACAAAGTGAGCCTAGTAGTTTAGGGAAAACATCTTGTCAATGATAAAATCTGTGATTTCAAGTTTTTTTTTTTAACTGAATTTTGGAAAACTTCTACCCATCACCATGTGGTTGACTGAGTGCTTTCCAAGGCTTTTCTAATGAGATTGATGGTGGTGTTAATAAATATGGTTCCTGGATGCTGTACAGTAAAATGTGTCAACATTTGGGAGATTTGCATAGCTCAGTAAATTAATATTTTCCAAATGATAATCTAAAATCATGCATGGCTAGGAGACCCTAAGAACCAGGAAATATCAAGGATACCTACTCCTTTTGAAGATCAGATTTTTCTCTGGAAGGTAGAACAGCATGCCTCACAAGAAAGTGGTACCATAGCACTGAGGAAGTCTGTTACTAAGATGGTAATGATAGTAAATAAACTAGGGGGACCTTTATCTGACGCACACACATGCGATAGCACACTGCCCAGCCTGCCACAAACACCATCTCAACCCTATCTGACTGGTTGCTGGAGCCCGTTTCTGAGTAGGACTTCAATCCCGCATCCGTGAATGTCTAAGAATCTTCATTCGTTACTGAGTAAGCAACTGACATTTAACTCAACAGTGCTACCACTTCAAGGATCGGGCCGCATGCCCAAATAATTACATTTGTATAACATATCTGAGCACAGTTGTCACATTTAAGGAGTCAGGGCCATGTTTATGCCTGGCTACCGAGAAAAAAGCTGGATTTTCAAATCTGCTCTGTTAGCAATTTTTATGCTTTTAAATGAATTGCTTTTTAAATGAATTTATGGTAGCCATCATTCTGGGCAAGATGCAAGTATATGAGATAATGGACTGTTGATGAGCTTGAGCTAATTATTCTATAATGTAACTATACCTGAAAATGTCACATGGTACCCCCATAAACATGTACAACTATGATTTGCTAATTTTAAAAAAATGTAATAGAGAAATCTTGGTAGAATACAGAGAAGGGAGCATCGTTGCTGGCCTGGCCTACTTAGTATCTCTTAAGGGATGCTAAGAAATGACCCCAGTATCTTTCTAAAAGCTGCCTCCCTGATGAGCAGCCCAATCTGATCCAAACTAAGGAACACCCTTTACTAGAGTCAGCTAAGGAGACAGCCCAAAGAGTTCACTTACCCCTTCCCCACACTCCCAGAAGTCTGGAAAACAGATGCACAGACACAAGACATACTTCTGACTTACAGAGAGAGGTACAGCGCAGGGTAAAACCACCTTGTAATACCCTGGCCCGTAAGTGACACCTCAGCTGTTTTACTGTTCTTTCTCTCTACCGTCTCAAATGTATTTATAATAAAGTTATACTCAGCCAGACATGTAGGTACTGAGGAGACTAGGGTGAGAAGATAAGAAGTTCAAGGCTAGCCTGGACTACACAATAAGTTCAGTGACAGTCTAGACAGCTTAGTGACCTTGTCTCAAGATGTAGAGGAGGAGGAGGCTGGGGGTGTACAGAGTTCAGGGGCAGAGTGACTTGCCTGGGATGCTTGAAGCCCAAGTTCAGTCTCTACTAGTACAAAAAATAGTGACACTCAAAGCCTCTACCAAGAACTACTTCTGTCCTCTAAACAGACCCTCGTGATAACGGGGGTGGGAAGGGAGTCCTCTGCGGGGGCCTTAAGGACAGGGGCCTAGAAACTACCATGCCCTCTTACCCATTGAGGGCCTTTCCTTCTGGGCACTCCCTATCTGAAAATAGGACTGGGTTTGGTAAACCCAAGGCTGCAATGGTTGTGGCCAAGCTGGAAACATAAGTGGGACCAGAAAAGGGGACCTAGAATGAATGCCCAAGGCCAGGAGAGTGAGGCCTGGGCCTAAATATGCACAGAAGATACAAAGAGACACAAATAGAGGTCTCCTTCATGTGGTGTTGGGTCTCCACAAGTGCCTTAGAGTACTTATGGAGAACACATTCAGGTTCACAAGCCTTCTAGGGAGCCACTTCTGTCCCCAGGGGAAACGCTTTGCTGCAGCCCACCACCAATGGATGGGCTCTAAGCACCACAGTGCATTAACAGCTTTTCCCAGGTGGGTCTGTCCTTACCCCCAAGCCCCTCCCAAACAGCAAAGCTCCAGGCTAGGTCACCATCATACCACATCATAAGCTCAAGCATGCCATTTGTCACTTGACCTCCAGAAGCCTTGGTCTCTAAATAGGAAGCATCCTAGGCAGCTGGGAGAAGCAATTGACCCCTGACCAACCTCAGTGCATGGCCACCCCCAGCAGCACTTGCTGTAGAAGGAGCTGAGCCAGCAGTGGGGAGGCGGGTCTGGAGGGGGAAACCTGTGTCTCTCTGGAAGGGGTGGAAAGGGAGCCAGAGGCAGCACCATTTCAGCGAGAGAATTAGGAACTAGAGCCTCAGCTGAGAGACTTCATCAACTTAGACTACTTCCCCACTTTTCTCCCTCATCACCCTCTGCCCTGCCTGGCAGCTAGTTAACCCTTCCAGCAAGCAGCAAGATGACCTACAGAGTCAACCAAGACACCAGCTAGGGGAAAGCCTCCCTAGACTAATGCCAGCTCCAGAGAGGGAGAGAGAGAGAGAAAGAGACCAAGCCAGAGGGCCCCATGTCAAAGGCTCTGGGAGCCATGGGGCAGGCTAGACTCCTGGTTCCTAAGAACCCTCTGGGAAGGGTCCTGGGAACCAAGCAACGCTGCACAGCAGTGGTCTGTTAGGAGAGCATCACATCATGGCTTTGCTGCATCCTGCTTTATCTTTTCTGCAGAGGCCCTTGCTTTTCCTCCTTCATCTATGCCTACCTGAGTATGAGAAACCAGGGCTGGGGAGAAACCACTCACGTGGCTTTCACTCTGATGTGGGAAGGGTCTGGGAGAGATGGTAGGCTCAGGGAGGGGCATGTTGCTCCTGACAACACTGTGAGGCTCCTCTGGGCTCAGAATATCATGTCCCATATGTACCTGCCTGGGAGGCAGCAAATACGCAATGTTTTGAATTGAAAACACATTTTTTTTGTTTACTCACATTATTCTCTCCCATGAAGAAGAAGCACTGTGTCAATAAGTCAGATGGAGAAACTGAGCCCCGGACTGGCTCAGGACCTAGACACGATTCTCTCCCCAGCCTAGGGAGCTCGAGGATCTCTTCCAGATAGCACGCATCCTGTAAGATAGGCCGAGGCAGCACCCACCCAACGCCAAGACTCTGACAATAGCATTCACTAGGTAATGGCTTTGCATGCAGAACTCTTACCTGCAATGCAGAAATCTTTCTGCCCTGTGACTTGGCAGCGTCAGGCTGTGGACTGAGCCACCTTCCTAATCTTGGTAGTTGTTGTTCCATTTGTTTTATTTTTTAATATATTTTATTAATTTATTCATATTACACCTCAATTGCTATCCCATCCCTTGTATCCTCCCATTCCTCCCTCCCTCCCATTTTTCCCTTACTCCCCTCACCTATGACTGTGACTGAGGGGGACCTCCTCCCCCTGTATATGCTCATAGGGTATCAAGTCTTTTCTTGATAGCCTGCTATCCTTCCTCTGAGTGCCATCAGGCCTCCCCATCCAGGGGATGTGGTCAAATATAAGGCACCAGAGTTTGCCACCTTCCTAATCTTTGTTCAGAGCACAGAGAAAGGGCAGCTGGTAAACACCATTCTGGAAAAGCCCCAGTCCAAGAACGCATCCAGACCTAATACTCATCCTTGCCCCACCTCCCCCAAACTGTCCTCTGCCTTCCAAGTTTTCAGCCTTCTCATCTCTGGAGTAACACCCTGGGGAGTGGGCAGAACCTGGTGGACAGAGAGCTCGGTGTCTTTGGACTGTGACTGCCTGACCTGTACCAGTCCAACCTCCACCTTTGGCAGATGGGAGGAGAAGATCTACAGCCCACTTTAGTGCTGGGTGGAAGGGAGAAGGGAGGGAGGGAAACAAGGCCTCCAGAGCGCTGTGCTCTGGGCCCCTCACTGGGTTCCATCTCCCATGCCTTCTGTAGGCTCCTTAGGCAACAGGGAATCGGATTCTCTATCTTTGCTGAGCCATTTTCCCACCACCCTGGTTTGTCCTCAAAGTCTGACTCTCTGTCGCGGGTTTGATGACGCCATCAACTAGCCTGGGCTCTAGGATGCATCTCTGCGACTCTTCTCCGTGTGGGCGGGCACTGAAGGTGCTTGTCTAGGCCAGCTTGTGAGCCAGACACTTGGACAAATCTCTTCTACTTCTTGGCTTGAGAGGAGGGGAGGTTTCTCTCCCAGAGTGAACAGCGGCCTAACGGAACTCAAGATAGGTGACATCTATCAATGCGTCCAATCTGCCCACTTGGCCACTCTGTCTGCGAAGATTAGATAGGGAGAGCTTGGTCATAGGACCCCAGATACCTAATATCTCCTCCGTCCTTGTCTGCGCTCACAGTGTGTGAGCGGTGTTTGTGATTCAAGTGACTGGCCTGTTCTCAGCCCCTTCCGCTGGCTGATTCCTCCACAAACACTCCCACCAGGCAGGTTGACAATATGGCAGCCTAGGCTTAACATCCCCGCCCCCTCCACCTCCCACATCCCACTATCTTAGGTCCCGGACACCCTAGCTCCTGTTTTTCCTTCTTATTAGCTACTGGTTACTGTCAGTGCCCCTGTGTTTTCTCAAGGGAAGCCTGGGTGGCTGAGGGGCTTTTTTCCCCCTCATTTCCTTGTTGCCTCCAAGCTGTTCACTGAACATGACCCCCCATGCACCCCAATATCTACTCCCTGGAACTGGTACTATAGTGAGAGCTAAAAGGCAGGCTGCTTCTCCCTAATTTGTACAGAGGAGGAGGATTAACAGAAGCATGGAGCCTTAACAAAGGGGAGCGCCTTTGGGTGGTGGCACAGCTGTACCCTGTGGATAAAGTTTGCCCTTCAGGTTTCAGAAGTGAGCACTGGGAAACAGGGCCCGGACTCTTACAACAGAGCAGACAAACCTTTGAGGTCTACCAGCCAGTCAACTAACGACTCCAAAGCTGCAAGTCTCGGGAGAAAGGCCCTGCGGATCTGCCAAGTTTTCCTGTCCTATCTAGTCAGTCTCAGCTTGGAAAAGGACCCCAACCTCTACCAGGATGCTGCTGTAAACCCCTCCATGGTCTCCATAAAGGACATGCATGAGTTTACTGACAGAGCCAAAGCTCTCAGCGATCAGATGAGATGGCCCTTCGTGTGTGTGTGTGTGTGTGTGTGTGTGTGTGTGTGTGTGTCTTGGGTATGGTGAGAACATGTGCACATGTGTGAGTGTGTGTGTGGAGGCCAGAGGTCTAGGCTGTGTGTCTTCCTCAGCTGCTCTCCACCTGATGTTTTGACAACATAGCCTGGAGCTTACTGATTGCGCTAGGCTGGCTAGCCAGCAGTCCCCAGTGACGCCCCTGACTTCCTCCAGCAAGCATTATAGGCGCCTACCTCTACAATTGGTATTTTTATGTGGGTACTGAGGGGTGAACTCACATCCGCAGGCTTGCATGGCAAACATTTTATCCCCTGTCTCTAGACAACGCCTTTTGCTGGAGCCCCCAGGAAAAAGGGAATCTAGAAGGATTGAGTATGGAGGCAACTTAATTAAGGCAAGGCTGAAAAGCCTGTATTTTTAAATAGCCTAATGTTTATTCTCTGGTTTGTTAGTGTATATCCCAGACAATGTGAGCATCAAAGCTGAGGGTGTGTGTGTGTGTGTGTGTGTGTGTGTGTGTGTGTGTGTGTGTGTGTGCGCGCGCGCGTGTGCCTGTCTCTCTCCTCCCTGCCCCCTCTCTCTTCCCACCTCATTCTTCCCCTTTTCTTTTCTATTTTCCACCTTCTCCTCACAGCCTGGAGGAAGCCTGGGCTTAGGGGTTCGCACCTCAGCTGAGTCTCTCGGCATCTACAAGTGACTTTCTTTAATTCGGGAAAGATTTATCAGTACAGAGGTTAATTGTCTTCCCCTGACATGCTTTTACAGAATACATCTGGGTGACAAAATTAATTTCCTCATTAGCTATTTTTGAAAGTGGAACAAGCTGTGGGGGAGGGGGGATCAGTGCAGGGAGACTGTGTTCAGTGCCTGAGGCTCTCCCTGGGTCACCTCCCAGCACTCACCCCGCCCAGCAGCCAGGGCACACAGGCAGGAAGTCAGTAGTCCAAGATGATTCCCAAGATGTCCAGGCTGGGGTGAGTAGAGCCAGGTTCTCTTGGGTCCCAGGAGCTTTGGAGAGGGGACTTGAAGCCCGCCTAGCCATTTTAGACCCTTCCTTCCCTGTGCAAGAAGCTGCCTTGTGCTTGAACAACCCAGTCTTAGTCCTTATGAGCAGAGCAGGAGCTACAGAAAGAGACTGAGATGTAATAAACAAGATCACCTCTAGGTCCTGTCCAGCCTGACCTAGAAAGCAAAGCCACGTTTATTCTGAAGTCCCAGAGCACTGGTGACCTCCACTACATACCCTCACATGGAAACACCCCAGAGCCCTGCAGCAAAGTCAGTCCCACTAGGAGACAAAATGAGGTAAGAGGTGACCCAGGCCCAGACATGTCGGGTCACCTACAAAAAAGATCACCCATCAGTGGGCAGCAGAGTTGGGTTCTTGGGCCATAACTCACCTTCTGTAGGCCTGTTTATAGAGCAGTGCTTCTCAACCCCTTTAGAGGTCAAACAACCTTTTCTCAGGGGTGGCATATCAGGTAGCCTGTATATCAGATATTTACCTTACAGTCCATGACAGTAGCAAATTACAGTTATGAAGTAGCGAGGGAAATAATTTTATGTGACCCACAACATGAGGGTCACAGCATTAGGAAGTCTGAGAACCACCACCATAGAGGGAATGGCTGCCCACAGACCTAATTACTGTCCCCAGGGACCGCCCAGACATGGGAGTCCCTGGCTACCTCGACCCCTCCTGCTCTCCTCTTCCAGAGATGCGCTTTAGCCACATTCCAGCCAAGACTGTCCAAGACAGAGATAATAAAAATATTCAAGATGCAATGTACAAATGTCCCCATTTGTCCCTACCCCAGATCCCTCTGAGCAGGCACATGTAGCTGTTCCATTCTTTCAGAAAAGGAAACAGAAACCCACTGAGTCAGAAGACTGTCATGGGTCACCATCAGGGACAAAGCCCTGCTCAGAACCTGACCTCTCTGGGCATTTCCTGTACTACCTGTCACCTCCATAGGAGACTCCAGCCCACATGTCATGCCAGACCTCCCTAAGTAGTCTCGTACTCCTGTGTGATCCCTAATCTCTTGGAGAACCCCAGATCTTTGTGTCACTCCCAACCTTCAGGACATCTAAGTCCCCATGCCATGCCCCCCCCCCCCCGACTCCCTTGTCATCAGTGAGTTTCCAGGAAGCCCAGAGCCTGGTGTTATCCTTGACCTTCTGGCCATGCCAGAAGCACCAGAGCACCGTGTCATTCCCAACCCCCGTGAGTGACACCCTTCTGTGTGGCTTTCCCTGCTTGTCCCAACTGTCCTCTGGGACCCTTCCCTTCCCCTGGGCCCCCTAAAGCAGGAGTGCCTGGCTTCCATTTCAGGGAGTTGTACTGAGCCCTTCTTGACAGCCCTTGTCACTCAGCCCCCATCTAAGGGCATCCGCATGTTTCCAGGCTCTGTGACATCAGCCTCCACTAGGGTCTCTAGAACAGGAGCCCCAGCTGCCATGTAGACTCCACACTGTAGAGAGACAGGGAGTTGGTAGTGATATGGGACCAAGGAAGATTTGTTCCTGGTCCCCCAAAGTAGGAAGCGCCCTGTTTGCCCACCCAGTGTGACCAGGAGTGAACCTCAGAGCGCACCTCAACACAGCCCATGGGTGAGAGAAATGGCCCACACTCATGAGACTAAAAGGAGCTAAAGAAGGCTTCCTGGAGGCACCATCATAATGCTGGGTTCATGAAGAGAAGTCTGCCATACCGAAGAGGCAGAGGATGAGGAGAACCAGAATTCCCAGCAGCCTTGAGACTAGTCCACTTCTGGATTTGCTATACTGCTCCCCCATAACCCTTTGGGCATCTGAAATGGGAGGTTGATGCAGGAAGCACCAACTCACAGCGAGAAGGCTGCAGAGGCAGAAGCACATTCAGAGCTGTCAGAGCCACGCGGACGCCTCACCTAGAAAGTAAGGAACACCGGCAACCAGAGGCTTTCAAATGTGACTGTTTCTTTAAGAAAGAAGAGAGTGCATGGGGCTGGGAAGCAGCTCCCTGTGAGAAGTGTTCTCCATGCAAGCCCAAGGACCTAAGTTCGAGTCCCCAGAATATTTACATTTAGAATTTTTAAAGCCAGGCCTGATCATGCACTCATACACTCCCAGTGCTGGGGAGGTGGAGTCTGATGGATACCAGGTAGTCTAGGCTAATTGGTGGGTACCAAGCCAGTAAGAGAGGCTATCTCAAAAAAGAAAAGGAAAGAAAAAGAGCTGACCAAGAAAAAAAGCATGGTGACCAATGTCTTTAATCTCTGCATTTAGGAAGCAGAGGTGGGTGGATCTCTGTGAGTTTGAGGCTAATCTGGTCTACACAGGCTAGCCAGGGCTACAAAATAAAACCTTGTCTCAAAAAAAAAAATTTTAAGGCAATTTTTAAAAGACAGACAGCACCTGGGGAACAACAGATGAGGCTGTACTATGGCATCTATATGCACACAAATACATATATACAAACACACACATACATGAGAGTAAATAGAGAGAAATTGGCAGGTGACTTCTAAGACAACCTCAGAGATGAAATTGGAAGGTACCACCTGGAACCCAGGCCAAGTGGGCCTATGACATCCTGTCCAGTGAACTGACCCAAGAGATTTTGAGGAACAAGAAAAAAATAGATTCTACCACATAGTAAAGATGACCTGCCCAGACAGAAGCAAACATCGTATCACAGAGTACCAGTGCTCACACCAGGAATAGCATTAACTGCCCAGACGAGCCACCTGGGCCACACCACTCTGATGTGGGCGACACTACCACGTATGTCCTTGAAAATGCACCTGAGTGGCCCCATCAACTCCATCCGTGAGCTTCTGGGTGCTTCTAGAGGACCTGACACACTTGCCTTCCAAAGCCAGGAGAGGATGAACTGCTCAGTAAGAAAATGAGCTATGTAAAACATGGGGCTAGAAAGAAGCCTCATAGGCAGCCCTGCGATTGAGGACCGCCCCTGCCTGGCTCTACAGGACCAAGACCTCAGAATGCAGAGTCCAGCCCGCAATCCAATCTACAGAATTTCACTTTTCAGACTCCCTGACCAGAGTCTAGATTGTGTCAAGTTGACAGTTAAAGCTAACCAGAATACCCCCCTGTTCTAATCCCTACCCATCAATGAGCTAGACTGGCTCTCACCATGCCCGTGAGCCCCTCATGGCCCCCTTCCTCTATCTGACCCCTCCAGGGCAGACAGGCATGGCTAGGTGAGGCACCTCTCCTTTTAGAAAGCATCCTTTTTACTTCATCTACCTGCTGTAGGCTAAGAGAGCCTGAGACCAGAGACTTGGACACCAGGTGCCAGGAGATGCTTTGCTAGGTCTTGCCCAGAGCCTGGTACCCAAGAAGAGGACAGACAGAAAACATGTGGACTCCACTGTCTACTTCCACACTGGAGTGTCATTTTCATTCTTTGCAATTCATATCTTCTAACAGATTAATAGAATATACTAATGATGTAATAGGGAGGGCCAGCTGACAGGTGTGGAGAAGCCAGGTGGCTTGCCCAATCCCCCATGTCCTGGGCCTGAGCATCCCACCCACCCACATCTCACCCTTTACACAAGTTTCCAGATGAGTGTGCTCCGTCTAGTCCTTGTTCTGCCATCTGGGGTCTCTCTTGTCCACCCAGGGCCCCACCCTGCCAAGGAAGCCTCTGGACAGAGACACATCCTTGAGTGGCGATGGCCAGCATGTGGGCAATTCCAAACCACTAGCTCACAGCATAGAGACTGATGAGTACATGTGTTCAAAGTGTCCTGTCTGGAGGAGTAATTTGCTCTAGTGAGGGAATTTCCTTTCTTCATTTTTGGAAATGCCAAGACACAAATCTTGAAGTGTGATCAGAGAGCCTAACCGGTGGCATGGCACACTCACCGACTACATTTCAGTGACAGCCCAGGGCTCC
The DNA here is from genome assembly GCF_964271855.1 of Acomys minous. NCBI lineage: Eukaryota > Metazoa > Chordata > Mammalia > Rodentia > Muridae > Acomys > Acomys minous. The sequence goes on from NC_140489.1 coordinate 87,228,527, forward strand.
CCATGAAAGGAGTCATGCTCAGATTTCTCAAAACATGAAACCATCTATTTCGGCTTCAGAAAAAAAAATCCCATATGCCACACATAATATACATGCATACATACAGCAGCTTTCAGTTCACCGAGAGTGTGGGCCCTGTGGTCTTTTCTGTGTCACTCACAGAGGCCCAGGGGACAGACCCAGACTGGGTGGAGGTGCTGCCTCTGCTCAACACAGCGTATGCCCCAGTCTCCACGTCCCGCCTTGCCACAGCTGGTGAATCACTCGGACAGCAGTAGTCTGTGCACTTTCCCAATTACCGTAGCTCTAGAAGCTGACTGAAAAACCAGTAGCAGCTGGCAGGAAACGGGTGAGAAAACTGACCACAGATAAACTGCAAGGCTCTACGGGAGCAGCAGATAGTCCCCGGACCAGGAAGTTATGCTAGCAGGACCCAAGGCTAAAAGGGCTCAAGCCCCAATAGGATCCCAGGACCCGTTGTGGGAGCTGATGCCAAGACTTCACAATGGGACCAGGCTCCATCCAATGCAAGCACATCCAGGCACAGCCATGTCCACTGGAGGAGAAGGGGACTCCAGAAATGATACAGGAAGCACCAAGGCAAGTCCTGGCCTCTGGGGCTCCAAGGTTCCCAGCATCAGGAACAAAGACAAACGCTACAATGATCTGGATATGATGTAATAGCCAGGCTGGGACACACACTCACGGGATCGAATTAACCATTACCCATGAAAACTCTAATGAGGGTTCCTGCAGGGGGGAAAAAAAGTCCATTCTAAGGCAAGGAAGTCCATGGGGATGGGGACAAGTCCAGAGGCTCTGGCCTTCTAGGTTCCTACAGCATCTCAGCAGACTCAGACAATACCATTACAGCTCAGAATGATACAAAATATGCTCTCTGGGCAACCGAACAGACCCTTCCCATGTGTGGTCCCCCTTAACACTCGCTGGCATCGGAGGAGAAGGGTCAGATTATCCGGCATTATCTCACATTTCAGAAGAGCAACCACTGACCAAGGATTAGTCTACATAGCTGTGCCCAGCATGGCCTGTAGGCCAGATGTGTGAGCACTGCCCTCCCTTGTGCTTTGATGCCAATGGCCTCTCTTCACAAAGAGCCATTAGTTGCTAAGAAAGGGCAGCCAGCTGGAGAGCTACAGCTGTGCCTGGTCCTATGGCTGAATAGCACGCTGCGCCACCAATGTTTAAAGGCACGTTCTCAGTGGCTCAGGTAGGCAGCTGCCCAGGACACCACCTCTGGTAGTCTGTTTCCAGATGGCAGCCACCCTTTTTGCTCCCAAAGTGGATCCAGGAGGTCTTCTGAGAGCCACCACAGCAGGAAGTGACCAAGCTCTGAGCCACTAGCTTCACTGTGACAGGCTTTGTGACAAGCTGTGAAGGCAAGGTGCTGAGGCAGCTGCGCTCGAACTCGTGACTGGCTGCAGGCCTTGGAAGGGGCACATCTGGTAGGCGGGTCCGAGTGCTCATGAGGCTCAGGGTGAGATTCCTTTCCTCTGTGGAAAGGCTGAGGAGAACACCTGCCCCGTGAGCAGGTGGTCCCCTGTGCTGGGCCCCTGGGCTATTGCTTGGGTTAGCAAGACATGCTTCAGCTGGGTCTGACTCACTCTCGTTCCTGGAACCGTCTGAAGGCGGGAGAGGATGCTGTGGGTAGGCTCCAACTGTATCATCTGGGCTGGGGCCGGTAGCAGATGGTCCTTATTTGAGAAAAAAAAAAAAAAGACATACTTCCATGTGGGCTTAAAATAGCAGAGTGCTCACCATCAGCTGAATGGGGAAATGTGCGAGCTAGTTGTTCACATGGGAGTGGGCATTGTGGGCTTATCAGCAGGAATAAGGGACCCAGCCTTCAGCTGTGGCCAAGAGAGACCTTGGTGCCCAGCCAGTGCTTGGCCTCACTTTGTCAGGGGGGCTTACCAACCCAAGCCCATAACAATTTCAAGGCCTCAGGACCCTTCCTGTTGACTCTGTGAGCCTCAGAGAAGCCACGGATCTGATACACAACTTTAAGGCTGGCCAAAGGGACAGCATTGTTTTCTACTGCCCTCTCATAGGCAGCTGGGAAACGCCTTCTTCATCCAGAAAGCAGGGAAGATGTGGATACCAACAAGGGGTCCGAAAGTAATGTTGGTCCTGAGCTGATCTCTGTACTTGAACCTGGAGGAAATGTGGAAGCCAGCCTCTAGTTCTGCCACAGAGGAACTCTCACATCCGCCCCTCACAGTCCGTATGTCTGTGACAGGTTACTTCCTCTTTGAACCTCAGTTTTCTTATCTGTCAGATGGAGCAAACACGGAGACCTGCCATGGGAGAATGCCAGCACATGCAGGTGCTCTACACAGGGAACACGGCATGGCCTGTCTCTCTGGGAGGGTGGAGAGAGCCCTCTGCCTTTCCCATCACTTTAAATGATACCTCTGTCCATACTTAAATCACAGTTTTGGTAAGTAGACATGTCAGCTGTGAGATGCTGGGTCCCACCCCACCCTCCCTGGGCTGCTGCTTTGTGGATATGGAGAGAAGAGAAACAGACGTTGCTACAGTTTACTTCACTCTAAGAAAGGCCTGGGTGGGCAGCCCTGACTCTGTTATGCTGTCCACAAGCTGAAAGCCCAGTAAGTAGGAGGCCAGGCCACCACGGCCTCTGAAAAACAGAAGACTTCCAGACATGTGGCAGGGATGAGAAAGCTGCAAGGAAGCCAGAGGCACCGGACATCCCATCCAGAAAGGGTCTTGCTGAGGTAGAGGTTTCCACTGAGCAAGGCCGTCTTCTGAGGTCTTGGGGATGTGGCATGCTAGGAGATGTGTAAAAATCAGCTCCAGGGAGCAGGGGAAATAAAAGTAGCTCTGGCTGTAGCTTGTGCCAATGTGTATGGTATAGACACTCCTGCTTTGGCCAATTGCATCACTGAAGGCAAATTCAGGAATAGCAAAACATTAGTCAACTGCCCTGAGCACCAAAGTTGCACACTCAGCACATATGAGAACAGATGGGCCCTCCCACAAGAGGCTTACTACCTGCTCAGGGGATCAAGAACAGGCGGTGACCAGTCTCAGCTGGAAGGCAGAGGAGAAGCAGAAGGGCTATTGTGTTTTATAGGTTGGGTGTCAAAAGCCCCCACACGTTCGTTCATGTGTTTGAACACTTGGTCTTCAGTTGGTGGTGCTGTCTAGGAAGTTTCCAGAACCTTTAAAAGGTGAGGCTGTGCTGGTTTGGCTGAGAATGGTCCCTGTGTGCTTATATATTTGAATACTTGGTCCACTGTTGGCTGGGGAAGAAAGAGAAGGCGTGGCCTTGCTGGAGAAGGTGTGTCATCAGGGTGGGCTTTGAGGTTTCAAAAGGTTCCCAGTGTTCTTCCTCTGCCTTGTGGTTGTAGATCAAAATGTGAGTTGTTCCTCCCCTTTGCTATCACACACTCTAGCCTTCCGAAACTGTAAGCCAAAACAGATGCTCTCTTCTTTAAATCGCCTTGGTCATGTTTTATCACAACAACAGAAGTGTAACTAGGGCCTAGGCAGAGGAAGTGGATCACTAGGGACGCAGGCCTTGAGGGTTACAGTGCTGCCCAACTTCCTGTCCCCTCTTGGTTTCCTGGTCTACAGATATATAAGCAAAGTGTTTTTGCTAGCGTGCATTCTCTACCATGACAAACTACACCTTCAAAATGTCATCCCAAACAAATCCTTTCTCTTTTGAGTTGCCTCTTGTCAAGCATTGGTCACAATGACCAGAAAAGTAGCTATGACACAGGGATGCGGAAGAGGCTAAGGTGCAGACTTTTGGTTGGACACTACCGTCCAGTCTGTTGACCTATGTGGCTTTGGGTTCTGAGCTACTCTTGGCCTCTGCAAAAACAGAGAAGACTAGTGTCTAGTTTATTATATGGGCAAATGTGATAGTTAGTGATGACTGTCAGCTGAGAGCTTCCTGGGAAATTAATGCAATACACTTCTGGGTGTGTCTACAAGGGTATTTCCAGAGTTTCCAGACAGGAGTAACTAAGAACAGAAAGGCTTCCCCGAATGTGGGCAGCATTGCTGGACAGGCTGTGTGCCCAGCTGGCACCAAAGGGAAGGAGTCCAGGGTCATCCTGATGACCACTGAGCTTCCTTCACAGTGTGGGCACTATGTGACTACTCATTTGTGTGGCAAATTAACACCTGGCTCTCCTACTGGGCAAGGAGTTCACAGAGGCACGGTTGACCAGTATTTTGTAGAAGATCACTCTTTGCCATGAGATACTGTGAACTACAGAATGTTCCCAGCTTTAGTCACTGAGCCAAGAACCCATGCCCTTAGTCAATTCCATTCATCCTAGGAGTTGGGACTGCCTGTACAGAGACCCATCCTCCTACGTGCTGGGATCCATGAGTACAGGAACTTTGTCTTGGTTTGTTCAGCCCCTCAGTGCCCTGTGGAATCTCAGAACAAAGTAAATGCTCAGGAAATGCACGCTGGTAGATTAATCTGCAGCTCCTACTTACAGGGTGCTAAGCAAGCTATTCTGACTGCAGGGTGGAAACTACAAGGAACCTGGCAATTAGAGCTTTAGGAATGCAGGATCCCAAAATTACGTCATACCTTCCCGGGGCTCAACTGGGCAGGACCCAAAGCCAGCCCTCCCATCACTTCATCTTCTCTAGCATCCCAAAGCACCAGAGATGCTGCTGCTGCTGCTGCTTCCTCTGCCATGTGGCAGGAGGTGGAGCTTCTAGTCTCTTTCCTGGCATGCAGCTCATCATCTGCCAATCTTGAAGGCCTGCCCAGTGAGCTACTGTCCTGTGAGAAGCAAGCTGGAAAGCAGGAGCCATGCATAGATGAGCAGCAGGCACAGCTGTGGGGACGTGGATGCCGTTAGACGTTCCAGGGCAGATTCTGCAGATTCCTGACTCAGACCCTTGCCTGGGGCTTCTAGCTCTCTCTGTCCATCAGACTGTTGAGCTCCAGGGTCCACACGGAGCATCTGGCTTTGTGTCCCACTTAGTCAACGAGCACATAGCCAGCACTCAGTGTGCCATGCTGCTCACTCCAAAACTGACGTCCGTCCTCTCCATCATCGGCCTTACTGGATCCCAGGCTAGTTCGTTCCATCCAACTTGACAAGATGGCTTTGTTCTTGACAGCGCTAGGACCTCTTCCCACAGTGTCCCATGGGTACCCTGTGTTCGACCCTGGTCCTGATGAGCTGTCTCTCATCACCAGCTTGTTTTATTTAACGGTATGCCTTTAGCCTGTATTGAGTGTTCTGCAGAGTCAAGAAGAAAAGCCCATACATCTGAGACCTTCGGAGAACAAGTGAACCTTCTGCATGGAGTGCATGGGTACCAAGTGCGGAGGAGAGGCCAACAAGGGTCCAACTCCAAAAGAGACTTTGCATTAGGCTCTGTTCGATGTAGTGATGATCATAATGGCACGTGTTTTCTCAGTGCTACAGTATCCCAAACTATTTATATGGACTATCTCATTGAATCCGCACAATGACCCCATGACACAGTTCCACTTTACAGAGGAAAGGACTGAGGAACATATGGATTAAACTCACTTGAAGCCATGTGGCTTGTGAATACTGCAAAGAGAACATTTGAGGCCACACAGTCCAACTTCAAGGTTAATACACTGAAAAACAAAAACAAAGACAACTCAGGTGTATCAGTTATCTGTAGCTGTGTGACAAATATCCCCAAACTCAGCAGCCTAATGCAACAGGTATGTATGATGCCCTTGTCCCAGGAATCTGGAAGCAGCCAACTGGTCTCTCTAGTTTAGTATGCTCATGGTCAAGACAACGTGGGGCCATCTCAGAACTGGACATTTAGTTCCTGGCTCATTCTTGTGGTTCTTGACTAGAGACCTGAGTTTTTAACTATGTGGGCATCATCATGTGGTAAACTTAAGAAGCATGAACAAATGAGCTAAAAAGAAGTCAGAGCCGTCCTGCAGCCTCATCATAGAGGCCGCGTGCCATTGCTCTCACCAGTGTCTGTTCATGAGAGGCAAGCCTAAGCTTAGACATAATTAGAGGATGGAGATGCAGGATGAGCAGCAGGTGTGGCATCCCAGAGGCGGTACCAAGAGGGGACCACCTCAGGCCTGACGCAGAGACAGAAGTCCACAAAGAACAGGTGGAAGCTCGGTCTTTAGTTTGAATCTCTACCCTTCACCCCAGGAATCCCAGCCTTCCCCAATCTCTGTGTATACAAGTGTGTGTGTGTGTGTGTGTGTGTGTGTGTGTGTGTGTGTGTGTGTGTGTACACGAGTGCGGATGTGTGTGTGCATGAGTGTGAATGTGTTTATATGTGTGTGTTTATGGTCTATGTTATATGTGTATGTGTGTGTGGTGCATATGTGTGTGAGTGTGAGTGATGTATGTGTATGTGTGTACATGCACACATGAACACTTAGTATGAGCCTGCATGTGAAGGCCAGAGGTTGACCTCAGGTGTCATGTATCAGGTCCTGTTCACTCTGTTTCTTGAGACGAGGTCCCTCGCTGGGACTTGAGGTGCACCGATTGGGGCAATCTGGCTGGCGAGTGAGCCCCAGGGGATTTCTCTGTCCCCAGCTCCCTTCCCAAGCACTGGGATCACAAGCACATACCACCACACTTGACTTTGTACATGGGTGCTGGGGATTCAGTTCAGCTTCCATGCTTGCAAGGCAAGTACTCCACCACCTTAGAGTCTCTCCGACCCTTAGTCATCTTCTTAGGGAAGGATAATGCCCTTAAAGCAAGCTAAGCTCAGACAGTCCCTCCCTTGTCCCTCCCACAAGCCAAGTGCTGAAGAAGATGCAAGCTCTTATTTTGTTTGTTTGTTTGTTTGTTTTTGTGTTTGTTTGTTTGTTTTTCTCTTTCATTGGTTGGCTGGTGTTTTGTTTCATTTCATTGAGTTTGAGGGGTTTATGCTTGTCCTAATAGAGGATGTACCCTTGTCTGAACTCACATTCACAATGATTCTCCTGCCTCAGTCTCCTTTGTGCTGAAATTACTGATGTGCAACACCAAGCCTGGATTTTATTTTTAAGATATATACTTCATCTTGGGGTTGGGGAGGGGTGGCAAACACTTTTAATCCCAGCACTCTGGAGACAGAGGCAGGCAGATCTCTGTGAGTTCGAGGCCAGCCTGGTCCACAGAGCGACTTTCAGGATAGCCAGGGCTACACAGAGAAACCTTGCCTCAAAAAACAAAAAGCAAGCAAACAAAAAAGGCATATACTTCATAAAGGCCATCTAGGCTGTGTTTAAAAGACAACAACAACGACATCAACAGCAGCAGTATATTTATGTTGCGCGGGCACCAGGCTGGAGGCGTGGCACCACCTCCACGCCTCCATTTATTCCCCTTGCAACTCAGTCTGCCCCTCAGTCCCCTAAACAGACCCCTGTTTCACTTTTACCTTTTATTCCCTGTAATGAAGATACCCAAAGGCTCCCCAGCTACAGTCCCGTTTCCCATCCCCCCTCCCCCCCTCCCCCCCACCCCCCCTCTCCCCCACCCCCACCCACCCCCACCCACCCCCACCCACCCCCACCCACCCCCACCCCCCGCCGCCAAGTCACTGCTTTGAGTCACTCCCAGAACCGCCTGAGTCTGAGCTCAGGCGAGCAAGTCACTCACTCAGAGATTGCCCGTGCGTGGCTCCCCCTGGCCAGAAAACAAGAGGCAAACTGCAAACAGGCACTCAAGAACATCTACCCTGTAGCCCAGGGCTTCACCCTAAGACACCTTCCCGCCGCTGAAGGTGTCTCCCAACTTCCTGCTTCCATGCCTTCACCCACTCTGTTCCCCAACTTTCAGTGCTTCCTCTGTTTTCTCTCTTGGGTCTTGGTCATTCTTGAGGGTCAAGTTTATGCCTCAACTTTTCTGGGCATCTGCAGAACACTTTGCTCCCCAGTGCCAGACTTCACAAGACCCAAGGTGTGCGCAGCAGTCATTTAAGCCCCGGCACTGCAGGCTGGCCACTCTTGAGCCACGCGTGAGCACTCTTCCCTGTGTCTGCACCACCCCAACCTGGCTGCCTGTCCATCTGCGCGTGGACATCCAGTCACTCTTCAAGTCCATCTCAATGTCCTTCCTTCTGAACACCTGCTTCTCTGCAGCCTGAGCCTGGACGGACAGATTTCTCTATACCCTGGCCCCTTTCCCCAGACACTTCCTCACTCACCACTCACACCAGGCACAAAGCCATGTTTCTCCCTGCCAACCACGGCTGGAAACCCGAGTGCTCACAGCGTGTCTAGAGAGCTGTAACACAGGTGGAGAGTGTTGAAGAGCAATGCCATTGGAGTGCGCATGACTCCCTTGTCTCATGCAGAGAAACAGCTCTGTATTGAGGACAGATGCAGGTAAACACGGTAGAGGTTGAGCAGAGCCATGGTGGCCCTGCCAACACAGCGCCTCCTGTCCTCCTAGGCCCTGCTAGAGAAAAGAAGAGTTCCTCAGTGCCAGGATGCTTCTGAACCTCATATCCACACACTGTTCAGCAATAAACACTGGTGCCCGGCACATTCCGTTTTATGTTTTTTGCCAAGGAGGAGACAGGACCAGTGGTCCCCGAGTCACACATCCCAGCAGACCCAGGACATTTATAGAAAAGGCAGAAGTTGGGCCTGGGAAAGCTCACAGCTCGGAGCACATGGGGCCTGCCTTGGCTCCTGGAAAGTCCTCAGCAGCCAGGTGCCTTTGTGGAAGTCCCCTAAGTGTTCAAGCCGGCCTGCAGCCCCTACCACATGGTTTTGGTCTCAGGACTTCTTGACAAAGCTCTTTAAAAGTACTGAGTGGCCCACAGGGTTTGTGTTCATGTAGGGTGTAGCTCGTGGTGTTTGTTGAGAAAAATAAATGAATATGTGTCAGTGTGGGCCAAAATAATAATAATTAGAAAGACAGCCAGTAGAGCGCTTGCCTAGAGTGTGTGAGGCCCTGGGTTGTCTCCAGTACTGTGTAAGCTGGGTGTGGTGGTGCACGGCTGTAATCTCAGCACACTAGACGAAGAGCGTAGAGGTTCAGGCGTTCAGGATTATACCCATCTACAAGACATGTTTCACGCTGGCCTGGGGTACATGAAAGCCTAATTCAAAATGTGACAATAATTACAACAACAACAACTAGAACAGGGCCTGGTGGCACAGGTCTTTAATCCCAGAGACTTGGGAGCTTTTCACAGTGGGAACACAAGTTCATGAGTTCAAGGCCAGCCTAAGCAGCTTACTTTAATCTCAGAGTAACAGGCTTTTAAATGATGAACTCAGGGAGGAGGGATGTAGCCAAGTGGTAGCGCAGCTTACTCGCCTAGCATGTGCACATGTGCAGACCCTAGGCTCAGTCTCCAACACTCTCAAAATCTATTATTGCTATGATTGAACTAATTATACATTTAAATGAATTTCTTATTTTGAGAGTAACTATTCTCCAAAGTGCCAGGGAGAACGAGGTCAGCCCACGCTTGTCCAGACATCTACTCACTAGCAAACAGCTGGTTATAGCTCAGGCTGCAGAATTCTGCCAGTTATCTGCAGTGTATGAAGGAAACTAGGCCTCAAACAATGCAGAGTTGAGAAAAGACAATAGGTATTTTTTAAGTATTAGTAGATTGTTAACAATGGGCCTTTTTAGGTGTCTGTAGATTTACCTCTTTATCACTAACACTTGGAAAGTGCTAGTCTCTTACAGGTTAACGTCCATCCATAATCCATCTGTCTGTTGTTTCTGTTGTTAAGACAGGGCCTCACGTAGCCCAGGCTGGACCTGAACTCTCTCTATTTCCAAAGATGACCTTGAACTTCTGATCCTCCAGCCTCAGCCTGTCAGGTGCTGAGATTCCAGCCATGCACAACCACACCCAGTCTTATGCAGTGTTAGTGGGACCAAACTCAGGGCCTCCTGCATACCAGGCTGAATCATAACCCAGCCCTAATATGTTTATACACAGTGACGTTAAATTCCACCAGCCATTATGCACCGCTTTATCCATTCATGATTTTGCCACATTGTGAGTTAGTCATTAGGCAAATATTGATTCGTTGAGCTATGCAGATCTAGGAGAATGTTGACACATTTCCCCGCTCAGTCACAGCGCTAACACAGCCACTGGTTTATCAGGGAATTCTCTGTGTACCAGCAATCTGCTAAACACACAGGGGTGAATAAAGGTTTTCTAAAAGTGAGATTTTAATTTGAAAGCTTCAGTTTTATGATTGGCCACAGGTACTGTTAGCTATTTTTCCTGAAGCATCAGGCTCAATTTCTTTCCAAGAAAGTGCCTGAGCCAGGCCTAGTGACATAGACTTGTAACAGCCCAGAGGCCTAGAAAGCTGTGGCAGTAGGGTGGCAAGTTAAAAGCCAGCTGGGGCAACTTAGTGAAACCTTGTATCAAAACTTAAAGGTAGGGACTCAAGAGAGAGCTCAGTGCTTAAGAGTGTGTACTGACCTTGCAGAGAACCCAGCACCTACTTCTGGCAGCCCACAACCACCTGTAACTCCAGAGTCAGGGAGGCTAGCGCCCTCTTCTGGCACCTGTGGGCAACTGCACCTACAGGCATAGACCACCCTACAGACACACACACATTTTAAAATTAAATCTAAAATTTAAAAAATTGTAAAGCTATAGGGTACTTGCCTAACATGCAGAAAGCTCTGAGAGATGGAGAGACGAGATGGATGAAGGTAGAGGCAGAGCAGGAGGAGGAGGGGGAAAGACTGCAAGTAAAAGGAAAGAGGGAAGAGAGGGATGAAAGAATAGAAAAGAGAAAGAAGAGTGGGAAGGAGGGAAAAGTGAGGAGAAACGCTGGGTTTTAATAACCTAGCTTGTTGTCTTTGCTGTTGTTTGTAGGGGGGGGCGTTGGTTTGTTTGTTTGAGAAAAAAACAGTGCCCTGTGGAAGGGCCACTGTCGCAGTCACAGCTGGGGATCCCACCACTGGAGACACTGGGAGTCACTCCCAAGACTGCTGCCTCCAAGACACAGAGATTAATCTTGGAGTAGAGATCGAAAACAATGTCCCTTATCAACAAGGCTGCTCTGGAGGAAAATGCCATTGCTCACAGTCGCTGCATGTCCACAAAGTATACAGTGAGCGTCCACAAGGACTGTGCGATCAGCACTGGGTGCCTACTGTCCCCCTAGCGTGTCTCACAACACCAGGACCAAAGAGAGCAGTGCAAGCAGGCAGCAGCCTGTAGCTTTATAACAATAGCTCTACCTCTGGGCTCCCTGGTGGCACCTCGGGGAGACTCAACTGTCCACAAAACACCCTTTGAAAATATTTCTATAAACTGAAGGAGCCAGCTGAGCTGGGAAGGCAATCTCAACTCTAAAACCACCGATCTCTTACAGAAAGTCCCCGGAGTTACAGCTATCAGAGCAAGACAGAGAGCCGTCTTCACGGAGGACTCCTTCAATTGCTCCCAGGAAATCATAGTTCACTGCAGAGTCCTCACAGCCACAGGGACAGACAAAGGCAGCGGGCAGTGTGGTCTACTGGTAAATGGTGACAGAGCAGCCACACGACCGTCAGAACACGGGCTGGGATGGAGAGATGGAGGCTGGGGCAGCCTTCGGGGCTACAGGCTATGCTCAGCCTTGAGGTTGAGCACCAACACTACCTGGAAAAGGCTAGATCATATGCCTTGTCCTTTGGAGAGGACTAGTGAGGTCCAGCCAAGTAAGATTAAATTCATGCCTCGGGAGCCGTTCCTCTTGAGCCAAGAAAAGCCAGGCCCGTTACGATGTTCAGACACTCCTTAGTGCATCCATGCATTGATTGTGGCTTTAGAAGAAGCAGCCAAGCCTTTTGTAGAGTCCAGCTCAATCAAACTGAACCATTTTTATCATTCTTCTTCTTCATTTAATGACATCCAATAAGTAAACAGAATGTTTCTTTCACCTTTTTTCTTTTTCTTTCTTTCTTTTTTTTTTTTTAAAGTCTCATTCTATAGCCCAGGCTAACCTCAAACTCTTGGCAGAACGCAAAGCTTCATGCACACTAGGCAATCTCTCTACCAACTAAGCTACCTCCCAGGCCTCCCCTTGTTATCTATGTCTGGTGCACTGTAGAACAACATGGTGGCTAAAGTACAGTCCCAGAGCCAAGAGTTTAGGTGCTGGCTTTGTTATCTATGAGCAGCTCTGTGCATCAATTTCCTCAGTTATGGATGAGACAATAATTCAGCCTTGAGTTCAGTGTTAAGACCGAGCTGACAATGAGGCCCTGTTACAGGCAGTTTTTATTATGGCCATTTGCAAATGTGCTCATCTCTACTGGAAGTTGTCAGCCACGGCCTCATATACCATCAATGACTTTTGGTTCTTCAGCCACCCAATATTATATAGCCCCTGTCTCAGGGGACAATATGGCCAGGAATCCAGAAAAGCTTAAACAGGCAGTTCCTCCTGGCTGCAGCTCTCTGAGTGAGGAGCAAGGAACATGAGGAGGAGACCATCACAATAGACTCTCTCAGGCTGGGAGAACATGAGGGCTGCAGGGTCGAGCACCTGTGTTTCCCCTGTAGCTGCCCCCAGATGGTCCACAGCTGCTACCTTCCACATTATCACAGGTGCTGGGCAAAGTGCTGAGGCAACAGTGACAGATTCCCAGCCACAGCTCAGCTGGGCTCTCAGCCCAGACACTCCCCATTTGTGGGTGCTGCAGGACAACTCACACCACAGGCAGCACGGTGTCTGTGACACAGAGTGGAGATCCTCCGGACTGCCAGCATGCACCATAGAGATGGGCTCTTGGGCTCCTCGAAAAGAGCCTGGAAGGGACTGTCCCCATCCTGTAGAGACAGGGCATGCCCTGAAACGTGAGGTACAGGACTCCAGAGAGGCAGCCGGGAGAACCAGCTGTTTCGACCTCTGCCTCTCAGAGGAACTTTTGCAAAGAGTGACAGGGTTGACACATGTGAGTCACACGGAACTACAAGTGAAAACCAGGCAGCAACTTCCAGACCTTGAACACAAAGGGGCAACCGAGTGGCCAGACAACCACACCCTCTCCCCAGTAAGGCCTTTCCCAAAGAGGCTTCCCTGAGCTCCATTAAGGTTTACTTAAATGAGGTCAGTCCACCCTACACTTCTCACCAGTGATGCTGGTGACTGTCAGATTGTAATGACCTCAGCTCCATCCCAGACTTCTTACAAGAGATCTATGTCAACGTTGTTCGCTTTTATTTCCAACACTGGAAGCCAAGGAGGTGAGTGTAGGTGAACAGAGAGAATGTTGGGAATAGAGGACACATTCATTGAAGGTGGAGGAGGAGGAGAGAGAGAGAAGTTCACACTCAAGAATGGAAGGGAAAAGAGAAAGGAGACCTGTGTCCTGATGGTGCAAAGCTCAACATGTGCCAGGAACTGTACACATGACATCTCCCATTATCCTAAGAAACCTGGAACCAGAAGGAGCCCTGCTCCTTTCACGACAGGCTAACCGAAGGTATTTGTGCTAAGTTACAAAAGCAGGTGGCTTCAAGCCTTGGACAGCTTCCTCTTTTCTCTGCACAGGCTGAGACTAGGGAACAGGAAGGGTGATAAGAAACTTCTGGACAGAGACACTGGGGAAGTATGTTTGCTCAATAGTACACTGCCAGCACTGTAAGCACAGGCAACCGGAGCACTTGCCAACTGCTGCCAATGACCATTGTTAGAGAACAAAATGTAGCCACGGCTGTGCAGCCAAGAGCCCAGGCAGACAACACGGGCAGGTTATGTGAGTCCCAGGACCAGCCCTGCTTCCAGATGGTGAGACCCATGGTCAGGTCATGCATGTCTTCTCATGCGTTTCCTGGCCCTACAGCATGGTGAGAGGAGGGCAGAGCTTCTGAAATCTCCTAAGTGTAGATATAATGAGACATCAGCCATTAGTTTTTATGTTCACCTAAAAAACGTTTCAATTCCATTGATTGCACACGAAAGCACACACATGCATTCACATACACATGCGCTCACATGCACACACAATAAAGGGATATTTCTAAGGTTTTGAAAGTGAGAAATCCTGCTGTCACTATGACAACACTGATGAACCTGGAGGGCATTACACTCCTGCTTCGGTGCCTTCCACGTCACGATGGACGGCAGCCTCACACTGCGAGCCAATGTAAAGACTCCCTTAAGGCGCTCTCATCAGATATTTTGTCACAGCAGTGAGCACTGATTAATTTGCTATTAATACACCACATAATATTTCATATTATAATCTTTTGTACTAAAGGCATCTAGTGTTAAACTACCTATTAGTCACATTTTAAGTGTGCAACAGGGTTCTGATCATTACAGGCACAACATGCAGGAGGCATCTAGGACTTACCCGTCTTTTATAGCTAAAACTTTGACAAGCACCAAGCAACCAGCCCCACCACTCACCCCCTCATCCCCTACTCACCCCCTACTCCTCAGTCCCCCCTCCCACTACTTACCCATCCCCTTCCCCCCTCACCACATGCCCAGGAATGGTACTGCCCACATCAGCTATTAATCAAGAAAACACTCCACAGACTGTTCCGTTTCCCAGATGGCACTGGCTGTGTCAAGATGGAAACTTAAAAAACAAAAAAACAAAACAAAACAAAAAAAAATGCTAGCCACCGCTAACATTGTACTCATGGAACTTGTAGCTATGTTTACCTACACAAGCCCTGGACAGAATGGAGGCAACAGGACCAGCCTAGCAGGCAGTACAGATTAGACGCGAGGGATCACAAAAGGGAAAAAACATGAAAGTGAGAAGGGGATGCTTTGGTGAGTGTCAAAGGAGGGGAATATTGGAGTAGATATGGTCCAGAAATGTTTTATATATATGTATATATGTATAAGGTAAAATATGCAAGAAAAAAGAACTTTGGGGAAAGATGAAAATGTCTGTGCCATAGACTGTTCTGGTGATTTTACAGACTAATACTTATCTCCTAGGCAGTCAAATTGCATATGCTAAGCACATACACCTTTGATATCTCAACACACCTCAGCTGGATGGTAAAACAACAAGAATGAACTGTTATGGCAATAATAGTAAGCAGACATCTGATATATCCATTAGCACTATGACAATGGTTTAGTGAGTTCCCTGGGATGTGGGATTCTGCTAAACCTGCAGAGCAGGTGCAGCCACTGAATATTAAAATTTTACTTTCTGGCCACAGGTAGCCTGTAGTGTGACCTTCTGTAGTACTGTCTTCCAGACCAAGTATGTCCAGGCAGAGTTGTGTGCTCTGTGATCTGTTGAGTCCATGTCTGTGAGTTAGAAACATCCATTGCAACCTCACACAGACTGTACTGACTTGACTGTATCCCAACATTCCAGTGTTGCAAACTCAAGTCCCAAAGCAACTGTGCTGAGAGGAAGCTTTGAGAAGTCAGCTGGTCAAGAGAATGGAATGGTTCAATGAGGCAGCGCTGTTAAGTTTCTGTCTTCCATCTGCCTATCTATCCATCTACTGATCTATTATATCTCTTTACCCCCAACATCACCTACCCTTTACTCTTGCTCTTTGCAAATATAATGTCCAGTGACCCTCCACCATATTGTGGTAGCACAGGCTTTCATCAACCCCCTAACCTGGAACTTTCCAGACGCTTGTACTGTGAGATGAGTTTCTGTTTGTTATAAATCGTTTAAGCAAGGCAGCTGGCTAGGGTGAGACTACAGTG
The DNA here is from genome assembly GCF_964271855.1 of Acomys minous. Taxonomy (NCBI): domain Eukaryota; kingdom Metazoa; phylum Chordata; class Mammalia; order Rodentia; family Muridae; genus Acomys; species Acomys minous. The sequence continues at coordinate 87,244,188 of NC_140489.1, forward strand.
TCACAGGTAGCCCAACTCTACTGTGACTGGCCAGCTGTTAGTAAAGGACAAAGCCCAGCTCCTAACAGGTCCTCTATGGCTGACAGCTCCATCTAAGGCATCAGGATGCTCCTCACAATTCTGCGGCAAGTGTCCTGACAAGATCAAGAGCTCGGTCACCATGGAGCAAGACCTCTTCAGGGAAGACCTACACTCTCACCATGGGCCTTGACATCTGTAACCAGGAACTCAGTGGCCAGGAGTACAAACCTGGCTCTGCCCTGGGACCTAGTGAAGCTCAAACCACCCTCATGCCTGCCGTAAGAATGGGGCAGACACAGCTCAGCTGAGTCCAGCCTGGTGCTGGAGAAGAAAATCCGTGTCCTGCTTGCTTTTTTCATCAACTTGATACAAGCTAGAGTCATTTGAGAAGGTGGAACCACGGTTGAGAAAATGCCCTCACTAAATTCATCTGGTGACAAGCAGATTATTTGATTGTTGATATAAAAAGGCCAGGGCCCTTGCAGGCAGGGCCTCCCCTGAAACCATGGTCCTACGTGGTACGGGAAGATAAGCCAAGGGAGCCATGAGGAGCAAGGCAGTAAGCACTCTTCCGTGACCCCTGTTTCAGTTCCTACCTTGAGTTCCTGCCCTGACTTCCCTCAATAGCGGAGTGTCAGCTATAAGATCAAATAAACCCTTTCCTCTCCAAGTGGCTTTTGGTCCTGGTGTTTGTCACAGCTGCAGAAAAGCAAACCAAGACAGCCTACAGGGAAGTGACAGGGGCCATTCAAAATTTGGGCCTCTTTTTTAAAAAAAATCACCAGGACCCATGGCCAGCCAGGAGGAAGGCCTAGAAACATATTTCTTGAAGGTGGACTCCACCCCGTTCTGTGTGGCTCCTCATGACTCAATTTAGAAGGCAGGGCCCTCGGACACCAGCCACAGCAGCATTGTTGGAGTCTGTGAAGTGTGGCAGAGGCCTGTCAAGCACCAAGGAGGAGACAGCTGTGCAAAGTATAGGTGCACAGAAGATGAGGTCACGGGACCCATAAATGATGCTGGATCTGAAAGCAAGCTAGCAGGAAATGTGCCTGTAAGAGATTGCTACATGAGGAAAGGAGTGTTCTCAAATCCATACATGGAACATGATCCAATGCTGGCCAAAAGAAATAGAAATTACAGGTGGCTGTATAGGCTCAGAGCAAAGAATGGTAGATTATACTACAAAATAAGAGCCATGGAGCTGGGAGGTCACCTAGTCAGTAAGGTGCTTGCCTTGCAAACATGAGGGCCTGAGTTCTTCCTCTTGGAACCCATATGGAAAAGCTGGGCTTGGCAGCATGCAGCTGTAATCCCTGTGTAGTTGGGCTGACTCAGCCAAATTAGTGACCCCTAGGTTCAGTAAGAGATCCTGCCCCCAAAACAAGGTCAAGGGCTGGAGAGATGGCCCAGCAGTTCTGTTCCCAGAGCCCACGTTGAGCAGTTTACAAATAGCCAGTAAGTCCAACTCCAGGGGATCTGATGCCTTCTTCCAGCACGTGCAGAAATCTACATATTCATGAACAAATACACAAATACACACACACACACACACATAAACAAAAACAAAATAAATCTTTAAAAATCAATAATAATAAGGTTGAAAGTGAAGAAACCTAGTACCCACCTCCGAACTCTGTATTAGCCCATACATGCACATCTGCACATGCACAAACACATAAACATACACAAATAAATGAACAATATTTACACTCTGGTAGTGCTATAGCATTCTCATTCTCTCTCTCTCTCTCTCTCTCTCTCTCTCTCTCTCTCTGTGTGTGTGTGTGTGTGTGTGTGTGTGTGTGTGTGTGTGTGTGTCTGTGTGTCTGTGTGTGTGGTGTGTGTGTCTATCTCTGTCTCTGTCTCTCTCTGTCTCTCTCTGTGTGTGTCTCTCTCTCCCTCTCACCCTCTCTCCCTCTCTCTCTCTCTCTCTCTCTCTCTCTCTCTCTCTCTCTCTCTTTCTCTCTCTCTCTCTAAGATACATGCTATGAGCACATACCAACCTTGGGTTCTAGGAACAAACTTCACATTTCGCTTTCATCTTTCAGATCCCATGCAATTGCTACAGTTGGCAATGCCTTCTGTGGCTAGTTGCCCCTGGGTGTGCCCAGGCATCTTTTGTAGGACCTCATCCTCATTTTGTCTACAGTTGGGGAAGGTGGATACAAATTGGTGCAGTGCCCTTCCCAGGACAGACAGGCACAAACCCTCTGCCGAGCCCTCCTCACAATGCGGGGAACCAAGTGCAGGTGAACAAATAGCAGAAAACCAAAAGAGTCTGAGATGAGGAGCAGGGAGTCGTGTGCTCCCTACAGTATGCTCCCCCCACAGGTTTGGGGACCCTTGGAACTGAACAAATTAATAGATGTATTAATATGTAACACATTAAGATGTAATAGACCAGCTGATGTATGGTCACATAGGAGAGATTCTGGTGTGTTACTACAGAGCTTTCAGGGGCTGCCATGAACATGCATGGCTCTCTCTGTCCAGCATGTTCCCAGCCATGAACACGCATGGCTCTGTCCAGCATGTTCCCAGCCATGAACACGCATGGCTCTGTCCAGCATGTTCCCAGGACAATCTCTTTCCTCCATGCTCCGTGTACTCCTGACCATCCCCTCCCCTTCCATTCCCTCCTACCAGGTGATCTGTAGTCAATGCTCATATTAACCTGTGTACTCTAGGTTTTACATCAGAGAAGATGGGGGGCACTGTGCAGTCTGTCCTAAATACTCGCAGAGGCTTCCCCACTTTGCCTAACTACCAAAGGCACAAAATAAAATCAGCTTTGGAAGCACAAGCCCCAGAGGAGGAAGATCCACCAGTAAAATACTATAGGGGGGACAGGGGGCGGGGATGACAATGCTTACCTTCCATGGCCACAAATTGCAGGCAAGCCATCTTTCTTATTGCTCTGTGTTCTAACAAGACAACCTGTCACCATGGCAACCCCCTCAGCTGCCATGCCTCAGAAACGAGAGAACACCTTTTCAAAGAAATCTACTTAGCAACATGTCGCATTAACTTCTGGACGTCTTACCAGTCTTCTTGAGACTCTAGGCCCAAGCAGACTCATCTAGAAGATCGTACCATGGTCAACCGTAGCTCCTCCCTCCACCTGAACCACCTTGCTTTGGGTTAGAGTCCATATTCTGAGGGTGACCCGCAAAGCTTGAGTGTTTCAGGGCAGTTACAAATGTCCACTGTTAAGTTCAAGATAAGTAGCTTCTGCTATGGTGCTTTACATGCACGCAATATCACATAGCCCCCGGGACAGCCCAGGATGACAAGCTGCTCCTCCAGTGCCCACGAGGAGCAAGGAGTAGTCCCGCAGCAGCTCCTCCCCACCTTCAGCTCCTTCCACTGCAGCCTACCACCCGGCCACACTCAGCTCGCACTGCGAATCTGCCCAAAATGAGATTGTTCGCATCAACTCCAGACGCTAGCGAGAAACCTGCCTTGGAGAGGCGAAGTTTCCTGGCGCTCACACTGGTGAGGGTGTGAGCCGGAGCTGTCCTTCTTGGCAGCACCCTTGGCTGGTGCCCTCACCTTATCTGCGTTTGAGCCTTCCTCTTGAGCCCCCAGAATAGTCATTTAGGGCCTCCCTTGCTGACTCCAGAAGGAATCCAGCCTCCCTCACCACTCGCCAGCATCAACACTGCCCCAGGAAGGCAGCCTAGAAGCCAGGCTGTCTATTTCTCCTAAGTCCTGTGGGAAAACCTGCTGGGTCCATTTGGGGGCTAGGGTTGGAATTCTAGAGGCACTGGCTGGACACGATGCCTTCTTGGGTCGTTGGAGGTACACTTACAAATGGCTGAAAAATGTTATTTTAGAGGCTGTGAAAGTCAATCTAGTGTGGCAATGTGGCCTGCTCACGGTCCCCAGCTACTTGGTCAAATGTTATTCTGGGTGTTTGTGTTTCTGAGTCATATATGCTAATGAGTAGGGTCTGAATAGAGCAGATTACCCTCTCATGAGGGTCGATCTCTTCCAGTCACCTGGAGGCCAAGACAGAGCAGCCCAAACTCCCTGAACAAGAGCTTGAGCTGTGTCCTCAACTGCCTTGGTCTCCATCCCACAGACTTGGGATGTACCAGCCTACACACACATACACACACACACACACACACACACACACACACACACACACACATTGTGTTAGTCTTGACCAACATGGGAGCAAACAGGCATCATATAGTGGAGTAGATGGCACCGCGCATGCCAGGGCTTAGCAGAGCACACATTCTCCCCCAAAGGATGAGCATGCAATGGGCTGATGAGTAATGGAGAAGAAATATGTCTGCCAGGAAACCTATGCTATGCCTACAAACGCTATCAAACTGCAGCCTGCATAGACACTGTTAGAACTTCATCTCCCAGACACCCAGCCAGAGTGACCATCACACTACCGTGCACATAAACACTGTCAGAACTGCCTCCATCAGGTCTTCATTTAAAGATCGATTCAGAACATCATCCATTGGATCTCCACTTAACCCTCCACTGCCAGCCTCAAATGAATCGAACTTCAGAGGAGGAGGAGGAGGAGGAGGAAGAGGGGTAGAAAGAAAACCAAGGACAAAGGAATAGAAATAGGAAGGGAAGTAAAGGAGGGGTGTGGGCATAAACACGGAGCGAGCCTCACCAGTCCCCTGGGAACCGGCACTAGCTGGCCCATGAACACGCCAGGCTTCCTGCAGTGGCTGCTTTCAACTCTAGAGGAGCCGCTGGAGCAGTGTACTCCTGCATCCCTTGCCTCCCAGGTCTCTTACCAGCAGCCCATTCCCAATGCTGCATGTGGTGAACCCTGCCCACCGCCACCTTGAGGTCATGTCGGCACGCCCTGTCTTTTCTGATGCTGCCTGCCTCCACTCTGGCCGAGGTTCTGGGTGCATGGAGGAGTGCAAGAGACAGCTCTGCCTCTGTTGCCTAGGCTTCTAAAGCCTTTCCGGGTGCTGCACTCCTGGGCCTGTGTCCCTCCTGCAGACACAAAGACAGTCAACAGCCCATGCCATCATTTTGCTGTGGGTGGACGAGGCAAGGGTGAAGGTTTTACATGCAAAACTCGGCTCAGCATCTCTCGTACCTTTGCAGGGCATCTGCACTTTCCAGGGCTTGTGAGGAAGACACGATGAGAGCAGTTGACTATCTTCCTGGATGAAAGAGGAGAGAGCAGAGATGGCACTGCAGCAGGTGCCCAGTGAAGTGTGCCAGGCAAGCGCCAGGCAAGAGAGGCCATTCAGCTGTAGGCTGCTTCTTCTGAGGTCTTTAAAGAAATCAGAACCTAGTCCATTGCCACCTCAGTTTAAAATGAGTGTGAATGAGGCAGCTTCTGGCAAAGAACATCCTAGAAGATTGATCACTATTTAGAGAAAGTCGTGACAAAACTAAATAAATACAAACAAACACCCTGGTGCTGCATCCTAATATTTCCCAAGGAAATACTAGATTGCCAACTGCAATATTCTCCAAACTTGCTTTGAATGGCCACACATCTCAGGCCTAGCTTTCTGAGACTAGAGCACAGAGTCAACCAGCCCAGACAGACAGGGTTCAATCTGTTTTCCTTTCATGAAATAAGATCGGAGTGCGAAGTTCCACTCACCCCTAAGGTGATCCATCCCTGCAGGAACACGGACTGGTCAGGTGCGACACGCAGGGTGGAGGCGAGCAGAACTCATACAGGAATGGATGGTGACAAAGTAAGAACACTGTGTACAGACCCGACCTGCAGGTAAAAGAGAGTAGACTGTGCCCAGGAGTGGATGGTGACAAAGTCAAGAACACTGTGTACAGACCCGACCTGCAGGTTGAGGAGGGCAGGCCCCGTGCAGGAATGAATGGCGTGCACTGTGGAGAACAGCACCGAGGACAGACCTGACCTGTGGGGGTGAAGTGCAGACTGCGTACAAAACTTGTCCGGCAAAGGCGCAGTCCGTCCTACATTTTGAATCCACTTCGTAAGTGCTTCTAGCGCAGACTTCTCTCTCGTCAACCCCTCCAGAGCAAATCATGGTCACCTCCTCTTCGTCTCATGCCTTGAGAGCTGGCCACATGAGAACGGCTGGGGGAACTCCGAGTCTACCCAGGTCATCTAAGAGCCAGGCCATGGTAGCTTACAGGGCTCGGGAACAAGTAAAAGGTGAAACTGTCCTGCAACCAGCTGCAAGACACTAAGGTCTGGCTCCGCTCACCACCATGGCAACCTGCACACATGGCCATGGCCGTTTGTTCCCAGCAGGCTCCCCACAAGACCGGTACAGACAGTGACTTGGAACCTGAAGCACATTTTTCTTTTCTTTCTTTTCTTTTTTTCTTTTTTTTTAAATTTGGTTTTGTTGAGACAAGGTCTCATATAGCCCAGACCATACAGCCAAGGATGACCTTGAACTCCTGATCAATCCTCCTGCCTCTACCTTTCTACCACCTGAATTACGCACATGTACCCCCACACCTGGTTTCCTCACTGCTGGAGAGGGAATTCAGGACTGGATGTATTCTGCCAACTGACCCACATCCCCAGCTCAAAAGCACATGTCACTGAGCAGCACAAGCATAGCAGGCCTGAGGGGGCTATCACTGGCAGCTTAGACCTGGACCCTCATATGTCCATGGGGAAGCCACAAACAGCAAGCTTGAATGATGTGACAGTCAAGAAAAGTGTTCCCATTCCCCACCCCCTTTTATGTCTCCTTTGCTCTATTTTTCACCTCGCTTTTAATTTATGTTAATGCTTATATTTTGATACTCATATAACCCATCTCGCCAGGTGTGGTGGTGCACATCTCTGTGAGTTCAAGGACAGCTTGGTCTACATAGTGAGTTCCAGGCCAGCACGCCTGTATAGTGAGACCCTGTCTCAAAAATAACAACAATAATAATATAATTTCTCTGAATTTTTTTTTCTCCAACAAGAGGGCTACAACAAAATTGAAAGAAAACATAACAGGACATAAACTAGGAAGGGTCAATTATCCCTAAGAGCGGAGGGATCCAGGCTGCAGCCAGGTTCCTTATGGCTTCGAGCAGGCCGGGGGAAAAATGAGCAGTGTAGAGACACGCCTCTTGGTGACACTTATGCAACCTTGTCACGGACTTCAAAAGCTCTCCAACGTTGGTGTTTAGATGTGCTTTTAGAGAACCTGCAGTAGCATTTCCTAGGAACCTCAAAATGTCCCATAAAACTAAAGAGCACACTTATTTCAAGGTCCCACTGAGGCCACTCCTGGATGGCTGAGACCAACAAACCATGCACTCCCTTAGAAACTTCAGAAAGTGAAGACATCATGAGTACAAATGGAGGTTGGCCCTTCTGTCCTGTGATGGCAGCTGTCCTGCAATGACAGACTCTCACATCCCTAGGGCGGCTTCCCCACCACTGCGTCCATGCACCACATCCCCCCCCAAGCTTGGCCTGTGCCACCTGGAGCCTCAGCTGCATAACACCTCCTCTCTGACATCTGCTAGATGGCCCTACGCTGCATGTGGCCCTGCCCTGCCCTGTGCCCCAGAGCACTGACAAAGTTTTTCCACTGTAGCCTGAGGTCCACCTGGAGATCCATGCTAGCCATGCGGCAGCCTCATAATGGCCTTTGGGGAGCCACGAACAGGACAGACACAAGGTAAGTAAATGTTTGGTGAACAAACACACCATCTTGATTTCTTTCCTCTACAGCCCTCAACTCGCTTATGTGCACAGCCTAGGACAAAGCAACACCTACAGGACTCAGGCCAGCTTGCAGCTTGGCCACCATCTGCCTCTGCTTAGAGACGTAATGTCCATCATCCTGACTCCCACCGTGCCCTCCTCCCCCAAGCCAAGCTCTCCAGGTGGTGACTGGCTTTAGACCCAGGACTCCGGACTCCACCACTGTCACATGGCACTGCCCTTGCAGGCTACAGTGTCTGGGGAATCACATGCCTCATGCATGAGATGGACATTTTGACCCAGTAAGTAGCAGGCCTGCTAGACACCAACACACACACACACACACACACACACACACACACACACACACACACACACACACACTGCCCCGGAAAGAGATTCAGTCACCTGGGTTCGAGAATGACACCTTTCTTGGAGGTGGGGAAGGGGGGGGGCTGGACAGAAGAGCCCCAGGTAATGTAAAGGGCAATTCTAACCTGTGACAGCCTGCACCTGGTGTTTTTGTGTCTCCCAAGACAGCTGAAGAGAAATGCATGTGAGGCCTTGCCAGCACTGCTCCCCTGACGCCCGCCATGGCCATAGGTGGCCTGGAAAAGCTGCATCCCACCTCACGGAACAACCACTCCTATCTCAACCCAGGTGTTCTTTGAAAGCACTATTTAAATCTGGTCCTGGGATGCCCCGGAAAGCCCCTGGGGTCACCCTTGTCCTTAGCTCAAAGCCACACTGCACTGCCCACTCCCCCGGAGACTTCCTGGGCCGTGTGCTGCATCTCCTCCCAGACTCTGGCTTCTCTTGTGGCTCTAAAGGAGAGAAGTTAACACCTGTCTGCTCATAGGCAACCTATGCAACCTAAAAGAAACTCAAGGCCACTTGTCCAGGCTGTAGGCCACAAGGTCAACACCCATAGGCTTCTTCTTCAGTAACCTCTGTTCATCTTACTGGGACCCTAAGCATCTGGCTCATACTATGACAACCACGTAAGTACAGCCCCAGCCCCAGCACCAGACATCACAACTTCTGAAGGTGTGACTCAAAGACTGCAGGGCCTTGCGCAAGGTCACAGGGAACTAGAAAAACAGGACTCAGAGTTGTTCCAAGTCCAGGCCTCTGCAGACTGGCCAAGCCTTGCTGCACACGAACTGCAGCTGCAGCTGTGGAGAAAGCTGGCTGTCCTCTAGGGCAGGGCATGAGCCTGGACCCTGGGGAAACCCTCCCCACCCACTGAGTCTACAGAAGGCAAGGTCCTTGACCTTGAGTTACAAGCAGTGAGGCAGAGCAGACACAACTGTGTGCAAATGACCACAGTCAAACCCTCATCTAAGTAGAGCCGGCCCCAGCTGCACAGACAGACCACTGAATGTCAAGGACCCAGCCTGACGCCAGCATGAGCTGACGGGAGATGACATGTGTCAATGTACAGCAAGTGTTATATGGTGGCCAGTCTGGCCCATACCCAGAGAGGTTCCAGTACCCATCATGGATACAGGGAAGGTTCTTGGAACACATTTGGAGAGACTACACTACAGGCAGCCTGGCTGCACAAAAGCACTAGAGGGAGTTTTCCATAGATAGACCTGAGGTCAGCAGGGCCTGGGTGCCAAGGCATATTCCTAGGTCCAGGAAAACAAAGCCATTCTCCAAAAGAGATCTCCACTCAGGCGTGTTGTAGTTCCCGTGTTTACAGGGTTAGCCTAGACTAACATCTCACCTGCCTGCCCATCTGAATCCTCCTTGAGAGGCCTTTGTGATTTCAATAACACACCAGCAACTCTTTGGAGCTCAGCCTGAGGCTGATAAGAACCAACACGAATTGGACTCGCAGCTAAGCCGAGGCAACCTTCTGAGCCAAGTCCCTACCTTCCTCATCTTCCTGGGGTCTTGGAACACCTCCACCGTGGGCGCACTGCCTCTGCAATTCTGGTTTGAATCATCCAGGGATGCCAAGGACACAGCTCCCCCAAACAGTGACACCGTACTCAGAGGGCAGGTCCAACTGGGGCTCGGACACCACCCTACATTCTGCGGCAGACTGCCAAGAGCTGCACCCACAGAGGAAGTGGCCCGTAACACAACAGCAAGGGCCAAACCAAAGCAGGAGGCTATTTTTATCTTCAGAAGGATCTGCAGCTGGGACTCTGGCAGCTACAGGGCGTCCTGAGCTTCAGTCCTTCCCCAGCGCCCTGCCATCCCCTGCCCTCCCCAAGCCCTCCCCAGGGAACTGAGAAAGTGGATCAGGTCAAAGTGACACGTTCTTCATCCTGCCATCTCCACGGGGTAAACTAATTAGTCACCAAATATTCCAAATGGGTAATTGCTACCTGCGTTAATAAGGGCAAACAAACAGCAAGGAACCGGTGGCAGACCGTTTCTGAGAGCTCACACCCCTCCATGTACATGAGGTGGGGGCAGGTCTCCCACTGGTGGGCAGTGCAATAGAGAAACAAGACAGCCTGGGGCAGCCCCACACCTGGGTCAAACCCTCCTTCCATGGAGTCACCTTCCCTTTTCTCCCTTGTACATAAGTATAAACACGCACACTCAACTGTGTGCATATTCATGCATACCACACACCAATACATCTGTGCACATACCTCGAATGTGCGCACACCACACAGGTTAAGTGTTTGTCTACCTGACATGCACACCGCACACATACAGTCATCTGCCTAATTCACTTATGTAGGTGCACACACACACAGGCGCGCATGCGCGCGCACACACACATGTATGCAGGAGTTCCAAGGAGAATGCTCACCCAGGATTTCCACAAGCTGAAAAAGAGTTCCTAGCTTTAATATGGGGTGTCCATAGTAAAAAAAGAACTTTGGAGCTGTAGGGAGAAAGCACAGGAAAAGAAAGTAAAACAAGGAGAGGGAAAGGGGGCACAGGAAGTCCAGGAGAGAGCTCTGCCCTACCCACCTTTAGGCACATGGACTTCAGGGTGACCCCTAGAAAAGCCCTAAGTCCCAGCCTGGTCATTTGCTTGCTGTGTGACCTGAGACAAGCCACTTTACTTCTCTGAGCCTGATGTAGCAAATACAATTAGGTTGTTCAGTGTGGCATCCGAACAATTCTGAGGCAGTGTCCTTCATGGAGCAATTTCCCCAAGGCTTCTGATGTGTCATACCAAAGCCCCAAGGACAGATGTGCCCTGTGTGCCCTTTCTTGGCTTTCACCAGCATGGCTGGTAGAACGGTGCCAATGCCTGTGCATGCTGTATAAACTTGATCCTGCATACATCAACACTGATACACCGAATTCAAGGACCTTATCTGCATCAAAACAAAATCTGAAAGGTGCCAGTTACTGACTGGGTGACCTTGAAGAGTTGACTAGAGGAAAGCACTTCCTGTGACCCAGCTTTGCTCTAGAGTGTTTGAAAGGGGACAGAGTAGAAGGGAAACACCCAAAATATCCCCTCAAGGCCTTCTAGAAATGACTTAGAGAGCTGGGTGACCGCCATCGGAAGCAGAGCCAGGATATTTGGAGTTGTGGGGAAGGTAGCTGTGTCCTACAGCGAGGCCAAGAACCCTTCCCTCCAGAGTCAGCTCCCCTCGGAGGACAGGAAACACCCTCATCACCCCAGCTAGGCATCTCCTCCCTTAGGGCTTAGATCCTCATATGTCAAACAGAAAGGGCAAGCATATGGCTGGTCACACAGTGGCCATCAAAGCAGGTGAGACGGAGCATGTCTACACTGCCTCTCTTTTTCCTCAGAGGTAGCACAGAACACTTCCTCCGGAAGTAAAATTGAATCAGATCGCCACACTGGTCCCTTGGGGCATGTAGCCAGAGGACGGAATAGCAGGCCTCTTGCCTTTGTCACTGAAGAGGCTTGAGATGACCCCGCTGCGTCTGCCAGTGTCTCAACATCTGAAGATAAGCCCAAGAACACAGAGGCAGCCTCTCTGGAATGATCTTAAATGACCCTCATGGGGTGATTAGCCCTTTTGCTTAAAGGGTCAGAACTCAGATAGAAGACAGGGGGACTCTAAAGGGTCCAAGGGTGCACAGTCTGGTGGGCCTCATACTTCTGCCCTCAGCGGTCACTAAACACTAACCTCTGCACACAGCCCCAGGTCCCCACAGCTGACCTCCATGGATTGGCAGATCGGTGACTTCAGCCACACTCTGCTCAGTGTCCTTGGTTACTGGACACTGTAAGAAGCGGCTCCTTCCCCGTGGCTGCAGAGATGGGGAGCAGAGCCAAGTACAGCCAGAGATCCAGCCATGGAATGGATGGAGAGAGGTTGACACTATCTACACGTTGCCCTGGGTCTCCAGGGGGATGACGTCACGAAGGTCAGACTGTCCTGTGTATGGAATGACTCATCCTCTGTCTAAACCTGCGCAGACCACGTGTATCACTAAGGACTTTGCGCTTCACTTAGGAGCCAGCCAGCCCTATAACTCTAACTCAGACAGAATCCCCAGACTGGAAAAGAAGCCATTCGGAACCACAGCGGTCCATTAAAGCCTCAGAGACTCCTTCATCCACACTCTTCACCTTCCTCTCTAGGCCTCTTAGTCAGCCCCTACCTGCCTTCCTTCCCTATGTGGACTTCCCAGGCTAACTGGGGAGTACCTTTGACATCCTCCGGGCTGCACTTTGAAATTTCAGGTGTCCTGCTCCTGAAACATCCAAGAACGCACTCGTCCCAGTGGCCTGCGGAAGTCCAGCCAGCCCAGGGTCTGCAGGACATACTCCGCAAAGCTGGCTTTGATTAGAGACTCCTTGGCCTTCCAGCCTGCGGGCCCCACATTCACTTCTCAGGCAGGTGCCATGGCTCTGTGGTGGCAGGCAGGTGGCAGCTGAAAACTAGTGCCTAGGCTCATGCCCCTTTGCCACGTTTCTAGCACTGCACCTCCAGGAGCCATAGCCCATGTGATTATAGGTTAACGGGTTAGCCACTTTAATTTTAGAAGCGACCTCGAACAATGGCGTAGCCGACACTGGCTGTGCGTCTCGCGATTCACATTCTTTACACACAGGGACAGCAATATTTTTAGGCTCTATTCAAGCAACCCGCCCCGCCTGCAGATGAAATATTAATTAAAGGTTACACTTTCAGCCCTCAGAAAATGATTACACAAGATAGCAATTATATTTTCTGTATATTAAAACTGCACCTTGCTGTGCACAGGAATTAATAATTGCAAACCCAGTTGTTACAGTGGCACCATCAAAGCTGGAAGGAGGCGTGCCCGAGAGGGGAGAACAGACCCACAAAGAAGGTGGGTGACTTCAAAGAGCAGAATCCCACATTCAGAGCTGGGATTGCTTCTCAAGGTCATTAACGATTCAGGATGTCTGACAGAGTGGCCCAGTTACAGAGTACACGGAGAAACAGAATTTAGAACAGGGTGCAGCTACTGCCTGGATTCTGGTGGCTCTGTGGCCAGCAGTCTGGCATCCCAAGGGCCAACGGAGTCATTCTTTGAGCCTCTTCCAAGGGACTTTAAGACTCAAGATAACCAGTGATCAGAAGCTTGAGAGGGCAGCAGTCCAAAGCTTCCTAGTTCTCCCACTATGAAGGAAAAGGGCAGCAGATAGACAAGAAAATAGCAACGCTGGCAGCCGCCTTAATCAAGCACCTACCACATCCCCCTCCATGAGGTAGGAATTCCTATCTCCATTTTGCAAATAAAAACTAAGACCCAAAAACCTTAAACCCACTATGGCACAGGAAATGACAGAATTGGGATCCAAACCGATTGTCCCACAAGTCCATAAGTGCCAAGATGCTATTTGCTCAGAGTTGTATCACCTCAAGCTACCTAGCTATCATCATGACCAGCATGGAATAGGTGGTCAATGCATTTTACTAGTGTGTAAATGAATGAAGCCCTGTATTCATCAATCAGCCATTCTTGGGAAGTCAAACTCTACAAATCAGTAAGGTAGACTTTTTTTTTCTTTGAATTACTCTGACTTTTGATGAGTCTGGCATTCCAGAGAGTAGGGGTAGGTGGGGGGAACAGGCATCATGCCTTGCATACATCAGGCATGCAACAGTACTGCCCCCAGCCCTTGGCCTCATTTTTCCCTTCGACACATTTTCCACAAGACAAAATATGACACTGGTGGCATGTGTCACGAAACAATTATGGTTCTGTGACAATGGAAAAAAATCAGATACTTTCTATAAAGCTCCCTAGAGAAGCCTTTACTGACCATGTCAAATCTCACCCTGACCCTGAGCGGAGGTCCCATGACCCTCTCTGCCCTCCAAGTCTGAGAATTGGTCACACAAGAGAACTCTTACATCCCTTCACGGACGGCAAGCTTGCAGGTCACAAAGGGTTGGATCCATGGGGGAACTGTGGCTCTGCTAGCGTCTCCAAACATTGTGTCCTGGAAGGCTGGCTAAAAGGAAGGGAGAACTTGCCTCCTAGAGATTGGAAGAGCCGGGCTACTGTAAGGCCACTCAGCTAGATCTTCTGTGGAAGGAGAGAAGAGGGTCCCATGCCACCCCACCCGCCCCTAGGCCCAAGCCAACTCCTAGGAAGACAGAGACCAGCCTAGATGAATGGACTTTTCTGGGAATTCTGGTGGATGATTCTACAGCTGGGGCAAGCCGAGAGGGTTGGGAGGAGACTGTTGGGAACTACCCAAGGAATGCATAGCTTCTACTCAAAGGGTGCCACTCAGAACGAGTTCCTGGACACAGCTTAGCAAAGCACCAGAAGCCCATTACCCTCACCACCCATGCTGACAAGGTGGCTGCCTCACAGCAGCAATCCGCCTCCCCAGCATCACTGCTGGCACTGATCTCAGGGCTGGACACAGACATGAAAACATTGCAGGCTGAATGGAATGACACACGGGAGTTCCAGTCACTTAAGAGGCTAAGTCCCAAGAGTTCCTCCAGTCCAGAAATCCAAAGACAGCCCCGTCAGCACTGAGACCCCATCTCAGACACAAATTAAAAGTGTAAAACTCACAGACCTCACCCCTGAGTGTCATGCAGCAAACAGGGAGGGCAGACCCATGAATAGTGGCTTCCGTGTCCAAGCAGAAACCCAGGCTAACCAGTTTGTGCATGACAAAGCCAGATCACTCCTCCTAGACCCTTAAGAGTCTCCTCGTCAGAGGGAATGTCCCTGAGGCACCTTCCGATCCAGCCTTACAAAGCTGTCTTATCAGATTGCCCTCTATGGTAAGGACAGCCTGACAGGAAGCTTGGATAACACCAAGGCCATGGGCACTGTGGAAAGGAGGAAAGTTCTCAAGTGCCTTGGCAGCCAGAGAGCACCACAGAACTAGGCCACTGGGCTCTACAGTGGGGCTGATTCACAAACGCTGCAGACACAGTTAGCAAGTGTGTCGTGGAGGGCAACAGTGTGTCCTTGCATTTCCACCGCCGCCCCAGACCCTGGGCGCCCCAACTCTGCACCAGGCTGAGGCCCTTCCCCCACCACCACCACCACACACTGAACCCTACAGAAGGTTCCAGACCCAGAGAGGTAGCTTCTAGGGAATCTTTGAATTCCCGAGATCAAGCCTCTCACATAGGTCTACAAAGGGGATCAAGATGGCACGTCTAAGCCACCATGACTCTGTAATGCTATTTTGGTTTCTTTAAACCTTTCATTTCTTGCTTTTTAAGTAAGGACACCAAACTGCCCAGATCAAGGCCCCTATGGTTCTCAGAACCTACCACCTTTATCAGAGGAGTCCCAAGGCAACTTATTCTTTCTGACTCCACATTCAGTCCCCAGACTTAGCCTCCCTGGGTACAGGAACCCCGGGACCTAGTGAGTAGGCAGCTACCCTAGGCATCAAGGCCCACCTCCCTCACTCCTAACTTCCAGGTGCCTCCCTATTAAGCTAAGGCCACTTCCTTCAGGGAGGTGGCAAAGCCTCAGGCATGGGCATGGGTGGAGGAGGAACAGGCATGGCCAGAGGCAACCACGGGCGGCTAGAAGCTGGCCCAGGTCACAGCAACCCTGGCAATTCAACTTTTAGCCTCAACAAAGTCTCCACTCCCAGAGTTCCTTAGCAAGCCCTCCCCCAAATCCCTCATGGGAGCTTTATGGCCTGCTTTAGGGTCAACTCTGTCTGGTGGGAAGGCAGAAGTGATAGCAGCCCCACAAAGTAGGGACTGGAGAGCTCAGCTGAGAGCCAGGGCGGGGTTCTCAGCACACTGCCTTCCTTCCCCAGGACTGGCCTCCTGCGGTGAGCACTGCAGGCATCCAGCTAGGAACAGGTAATTCTGGTACAGTGCAGCCCCCCCCCCCAACCAACACACACACACACACACACACACACACACACACACACACACACACACACACACACACACACGACCACAGGGGCGACCTGCAGGCTTCCAGGAGAAAACGGAGTGTGCTGCATTGAAGAGATGAACCCTCCTTTCCCTTCCAGCAAACTGAGACCATTTCCCAGGAATACGCGGGAGACTGAATAAATTCGGGCTGCTTCTCATAGCACTGAGATACAGGAACAGGTCAGAGGCCAGCGAAGATCTCAACAGCTAGTTCCCTGGTGCCGTATCTGACGACAGGCGCCGATGTACCGGGCACAGATACTCTGAAGAAGGAAGGTCCCCTGGACTTTTTGAGACACAGCAGACAGCAGGAATAAACAGAATTTGAGGTCACGAGGTCATGAGAGGGGAATCGCCCTGAGAACACACAGAGGCCACTGCCACTGAGGCACTTTGCACTTTGTGCTTTGCAGTCCAAGGTCTAAGAGAAGGGAAGTTAGTGTGCCCCCTACCCCCAGCTGGAAGCTGGCACCCCCTTCTCTACAGGGGAGAAGCTGCAAGAAGCCTAGCCAGGAAGGGTCAGGCTCTGCTTATCTCGAACTCTGAGGAGGAGGTATCCTATTTACACTCTGATTTCCTAGACACTGACTCCTCTAAGCCCCTGGGCCCTGCTTGGAATGTGGTACACAGGCGCTCCCAAGAGACAAGTAAAGAAACTCACTGTAGAGCCCAATGAAGGCAGTCCCCTGCCGAGGCTAAGACCCAGAGCCAGGCCTTCATGCACTGGTGGGAAAGGAACCAAGGGGCCTGGCAGCAGCCTGCACCATAGACATGGGCCTAAAGCAAGAAAGACGAGGAAAGGTGATGGCCACTTGCAGACCTCCTCACAGCCAGGCACAGGAGGCTCCAGGAGTGAATGTGTCACCCTGCCCTGGGTGTCCCTGTGGAAGCAGGCTCCCAGGTACCAGGGCAGCCCTCCCTAAGTGGCTATATGGGGAAGTTGGGGTCAGAGAGCCAGACTCAAGTCCTTCTTGCTGAATTCCCCTTCCAGACTTTGTAGGCAAAGAGGAACCCTTATTCACCGGCCACCTGCACCAGCACTTCCGGGCTGGGGCCACAGGAACAGGTCGTCTGTCCTAGTTTGCCAGCACAGAACCTCACACGGGTTCCTCTTCTGGGCCTCAGGCCCAAGCCTCAGGGAAAGTGCAGGGAGTCCTTATAGGGTAGATTTCAGGACACACCCGACACTTTGCCCTTGTTAATGCCCACTGCAGCTTTCTCCGCCTCCCCCAGCTCCTCAATATTTAAGTCCTACCCGGCACCTCTCAAGCATCCCCAGCTTACCTTACCCCCAAAACCAGCTACTCTCCGCATGCAGCCTTCATTCCCCAAGCTCTCCTCATCCAAAACACCTGTCCTCCGGCACGTAACCACATAGTTTTCCATTTTGTTTTTCAGCTCTAGGCATGGGACATTACGCTTGCGGTGTGTTGGGGAAATACTTGACCAATGAGCTACATCCCTAAACCCAAATCACCCCCTTTTTGTTTAAGTCTAGGTCACTGCTTAAGACTTCTCATCACTCTTGGGCCTCAATAAAATCTTTCTCCCCTAGCACCACCCAACCCCAGCAGCCCAGCCCCCACCCTCCCTCTGTGGCTGCCTTTAACCCCACCAAAGAGAGATTACAACAGCTACAGAGCCTTCGGGTACATCAAAAACATAACACTCAAAGAGGTGATGGGTTGTAGACTTTACATGAACAAACTGTATGATCTGTGAATGTATCTCACCTAACTGCATGGGGGAAGGGGAGGGGGCACGGTTTCATGTAGTCTATGCTGGCCTTTAATTTGATGTCACTGAGTGTGGCCTTGGGTTTCCACCCCTGTTGCCTCCACCTCCCGAGTGCTAGGATGACAGGCCTGCGCTCCTACCACACCTGGCTTATGTGGTGCTAGATGGAGCCCAGGGCGTCACACATACGAGGCAAGCATTCTCTCAGCTGAGCTCTGTCCCCAGCCCTGAGAATGTTCTAGTGGAGGCAATGGGAACGGCGGACTGCCGAGCTATCAGGAGGCAGTGAGGCCTACCAGGGCTTCCGAGAGCTTTCAGCCTCTTCCAGACCTGACAGGGCGCTGCATTTGCCCTTTATAGCAACCCTGCAGAGCTAAGGATACACGTTTGTGTACCTTTGTTCATTTTAGAAGACACAGGATGATCAGGAAACCAATGTCACGTTTTCATGGAAGGTACAAAGGCGCAAGGTCAAAGCCCAGATTACCATCTGACAGACACAGTGAGCTCACCGAGGGGAACAAACTGCACAAACTAAAGAACACCAAGAATGGAGACTGACAGTTTGGCAGCCGTGGGAGACAAAGCAGGCAGGGGACAGGCCTGTGGCTGGGTAGATGGCAGCCCAAGTAAGTCTTGGGAATTATAACTTCCCTGATCTGTTTGGGACCAAGGAAACTGACAGGGTACTGGTGTCATGTCCCTTCCAAGGACAGAGCACTGAGATGTCCCATTTATAGCAGAAGTAGCAGCACGCTGGTGGGGTTGCAGAGCTGTGAGCGCTTGGGTTTTCTGGGGCCTTTTGCAGGTTTTTTAAAGATTCTTTTATAATATCATTATTGAAACCACTTAAAACGCCTGAACTTTCCACCTCGAAGTTGACTGTAAGTCACTTCACGGTGATGTCACTACAAGCAAATTTGAGTTCTTGACATCTGAGAGAGAGGTCACCCTGCTCTGATGCTGAAGCAAAGGTCGCTGTGTGAAGAGTGCCCTGTTCCTGCACTCAGCCCAGCTCCTGAGTACACTTGGAATTGCACTCTCAGCAATGCCCACAAGCTTGGACTACTCAAACATTCAAACATGTCCTTCATGTAGCCACACCCCTCCTTTTTTTTTTCTGTTTTGTTTTGTTTTGTTTTGTTTTGTTTTGTTTTGTTTTGTTTTTTAAGACAGGGTTTCTCTGTGCTTTGTAGACCAGGCTGGCCTTGAACTCACACCAATCCACCTGCCTCTGCCTCACTAGTGCTGGGATTAAAGGTGTGCACCACCACGCCACGCCTATCCCACACCTCTCCTTTAGCACAGTCCCCACCATGAAGCCTCACCTTCAGCTAAAGTGAAGTGGGCACTGTTCAGACAGGCCCCCCCATCTCTCCCTAAGAACAAACTCACACTCGACCTTGATGCTGAAGAAGCGCAAGTGTGTGTCTAGAAATGGATAAGACCTGGATCCCAAGGCCAGAGCCTGGGACCACAGCGAAGAGGCCTTCGGTTGGCGCTTTGTGTGCCCACAGCTGCCTGGTGGAACGAGGGCGTGGAGGCCATGGTGGGGAAGGGGCTGAAGGGCCCTGCCTGAGCGCATGGGGAGGCGGGAGGCATATAGATCACTCTGCACAGAATGAAGAGGACCCAGCTACGGGGCAGCCAAGCGCATTCACATGCCAGAGGCCAGAACTGAGACTATCCAGGGATAGGCCAGGTATGAATTCAAACCTTGAAGCAGGCCCATGTGGGGAACAGGCTTGCTACTAAGCCCAATGGATGGAATTTGGAGGGTCAAAAGCCTTCCAAGTCTACACAGGAAAAACTAGACAAGCATAAATCTGGAGTTTGGGACCTGCTGTGGGAACTCCATGAGGCCAATGGAGGACTTTGCACTGGAGTCTGAGGTCCTTTGCCTCCCCAGGACTCATGTCTGCAGAGCATAGTCACCTCCCCAGCCAAAAGGGTAGGAATTATGCAGAAGGAAAAGTATTCTCCTTGCAACTTTCTAAAAACCAGACATGGGGCAAACTCCAGCTACCTAAATAGTGTCAGCGTTTTACCTCAAGTCCTGGTGGTCCAGGCTCAAGCAGCCGTGCCGCTACCTCCATCTGTGATACAAGTCTCCCTTAAGTCATCTGAGGAGGGCTCCTGACTGCAGTAGGAAAGCCATCAGGGCTGCCATCATGTGCCAGGCCTTCAACTATGAGGGCCACAATTCTGTGCCCAGTCCCTCAGGGGCTAGGTACAGCCAGGTAGAGCCCCTAAACCCTCCTATCCCATCTGGACAAAGCATCCATCCTGAGGCATGGTCTTTCATTCCTTTATCTTCTCTGTAATATTGGCCTCATCCTCGCACTAAAAGCACCAGGAATAAACGCCAATTGAATGATGAAAGGGCTGGGCAGTGTGCAATATGGGCAGGTATGCAAAGGTCACAGTAAAAGCCATTATTCTGTATGTTAAACTACAAAGGAATTAAAACTAAAAATAGATAAGGAAATAAGTATGGGCCAAGCACTCTGCACTAATGCTCTGTGACCCCTCTCCGCAGTGTCCAGCATGGAAGCTGGGGTACAGGGGCCTTAGCAGGGGAAGCCAGAGAATAAGCTGCAGAGACCACATCTGCCTGACTGTACCTTGCCCTGGGAACCCACCCCGAGCAGCCCACACAGCCATTTTCTGCTTGGGCTTGGCTGGGAACTGACCCTTCTCCAGCCTCCTCACAGAGGACTCCAGGCAAAGAAATGTTGCAACCAAGCACTGCTCCAGAAGAGGGCTGGAGGTCGCTGCCGTGCTCACCTGATCCCCACCCCACCCCCAAAGCCAGGTCCCTTGTTCTTTTCTTGAGCCACATGCGGTCCTGTGCTCTGGCTGTCTAGAGTGACCTGCAGGGCCACCACCACCTCTCTGTGGGCTCCGCAGGGTAAATGGAGGCACAGAGAGGCCTCTTGAGCTGTCACCTAGCACTCAGATGTGATGTTGGGGATCTAAGGCCAGGCCACACCTGCAGCTCCAAGGTCTGCCCCACCACAGCATTTGTCACCTGGTACAACGGATCTTAGTCACCATCTAACCCCACAGATTTCGTTCGCTCTCCTCCAGCTGCACTGCACCGGCCACACTGCCTCTCAGAGCTCCAGGGCAAAACAAAAACCAAAAAACAAAAAACCAGAGGTGTGATGTGACACCAACCCATCTCCAGGCCCCTCCTTCTCTTCCTTGAAGAACAGTCACTTGAGGCAGGGATACGTGGCTCACCACCTCCTGACTCACCTGCTCTGGTAGATGATTTTGCAATACAGCCCTGTCATGGCCTCCTGGGTCTTTAGGACTCACGTCCCAGGATGAAGCTAGTGATCGAGTGAACAGAGAAGGAATCTCCACTGGTGTGCTCTCACCCAGCCCCGCCCGTGGACTGCTGGGTCTCAGAGGACAATCTCAAATTCTTTATCTGCCCGTTCGCACCTCCATAAGCCCCTCTGCCCATGGCTCACTGTTGTCTGTCCAGGAACCTCCTGTCTACACAGACAAGGACAAATCTCTCCCTGTAAACTCGGCTGTGCATCCCATGATGAGTTCTGGCCTTTTT
Source organism: Acomys minous (assembly GCF_964271855.1). NCBI lineage: Eukaryota > Metazoa > Chordata > Mammalia > Rodentia > Muridae > Acomys > Acomys minous. Next base: position 87,265,492 of record NC_140489.1, read on the forward strand.
GTTTTAATTTAGTACTGTGCCTTGGCATTTCCAGACAAGCCCTGCCTCGTCCCTCTTAAAGGGCAGTGTGAGATCCCATATGCAGATGTTGGGGTTCATGTGCCACTCTTCCAGTCCATGGCTATAACAAATCTTGCTGGAGAGGGGGGAGGCTAGTCGTTGCCTAAGTTTTGCTTGCATCTCTGCAGTACACCTGAAGGGCAAATTCCTGGAAGGACTGGCACCCTCAACAGGCACACTCTTGCCTGTAAAATGGCCACCAAGGAACAGGATCTAGACTGGAGTATGGTGCTTGCACGGTGCTCAAGAGCACTGTTCCTTCCTGCCTCGGTCATCACAGCTAATGGCCCAGGAGTGGCAGGCATCTGGCACCTCATCCTGACTGGCTCTCAGGAGTGGGAACTTTAAGCACCTTTTCCTAGATCCACACAGCGTGCTGTCTAATCTTGGTTGTCCACTTAACCACATCTGGGATCAACTAAAATGGAAGCTGCTCGGGCAGCTGTGTGGGAGACTTTCTTGATCAGATTATCTGAGGTAGACCCACCCTGGACCTGGGCAACACCTTCTGGCTGCAGCCCACAGAAAAGGACGTGGAAGAAGGAAGCCTTTGCTTTTGCCTGCTCGCCCTCGCTCTCCTGAGAAAGTTCCAGTATCCTGTTGCTGAAGGGTTCCTTCGGCTTTGTCAGAACCAGCTTCTCTGGGATTCCAACACAGACTGAAGAGCACAAGTTCTCCAGGAATCCTCCAGGACTCCAGCTCCAGTGTGCAATTGCTGGAGCATCCAGTCTGGAGGACTGATCAGCCTTTCAGCCACGAGATAGCCATTGCTGGACTACCCTGACCTCGGCCTGTAAGCCAGTCTAGTAAGATAGGCCCATGTGTGAAAGTATGTGTGTGTGTGTGTGTGTGTGTGTGTGTGTGTGTGTGTGATATCCATTTGTATATGATATGTATATGCACATGCACATATATATGTATATGCATATTTATTCTACTAGTTCTGTTCCTTAGACAACCCTGACAAACACACAAGACATTGGCTGGTTGGTGTGAATGAGTCAGATTGGGTCATGTGGGAGTAAAGTGAGAGGGAGCGGGTGTTATGTATGTGACGATATGTGTGTGCCTTCTGTGAAATGTATATGTAGAGGCCAAAGGTTGACTCTAACTGTTTTCCTCTCCCTCCCCAGTGCTGGGATTATAGATGCACATGACGTTCCTGACTTTTTCCATTGGCTCTACAGATCCAGGTTAAGGTCCTCGCATTCCATAGCAGCCACTTTAACAACTGAGCCCTTTTGCCTTCAACACAAACCCCTGCGCATAGCTGGCCCACTGCCTCGTAGGTAGGTAAGCTTTTCCTTAAGCTACTGTTTCCTTGCCCAGAGGAATTTCCAGGGTTGTGCGTTCAAAGTAGATCACAAACACCCCTTTCCCTTTCAATAAGTAATGGGTCAGGAACCTTTTAAAGGCAGATTCGTCTCTTCACCAGAATATTTCCTTGAGCAGAGCTAAAGGCTGTCTGAAGGGCACAGGTCTGGTAATCATGTGTGATCACTTGAGAAATGTCCCTCATAGGCTCACATATTGAATACCTGATCCCCAGTTGTTGGTGTTGGGGGGAAGAAGGGGGGGGGGAAACATCACTGGGAGTGGACTTTGGGAAGTCATAGCCTCTCACCCCACTCGCAGGTGTCTCTCTCTGCTTGTGTTTGAAGATGCAGTCTCTCAGCCCCTGCTGCATGCCGCCACATTCCCGCACCACCAGTCACGGACTCTACCTCTCCTTCTATAAGCTATATGTGAGCCTATGAGGGTGTTTTATTAAAGCAGGAGAGACATCACTAATAGTCTGTGGTAACTGAACAGGGCTTCAGCTAGCTGGGAAGAGTCCTATGACAGCCTGAGGTCCTTCCTCAGAGACACCTCAGCTTCTGTCTCTGTTAGGGTTACTATTGCTGTGATGAAATGCCATGACCAAACACAACTTGGGGAGGAAAGGGTTTATTTGGTTTGCATTTTCAGAGGGCAGGAACTCAAGCAGGGCAGGAACCTGGAGGCAGGAGCTGATGTGGAGGGCGTGGAGGAGTGCTGCTTACTGGCTTGCTCAGACTGATTTGGCTTGCTCAGCCTGATTTCTTATAGACTGCAGGCTACCATACCAGGGATTGGCCCCATCCACAATGGGCTGGGACATCAGTCACTAATTAAGAAAATGCCCTAAGGGCTCGCCAAGAAACCCAGTCATGTGGAGGAATTTTTTTTCAATTGAGGTTCTCTCCTCACTGATGAGTCTAGCCTGTGTCAAGTTGACATAAAACTAACCAGCACAGCTTCCCAATGTTCAGAGTGTTCCTTGGGATTCCTAAATCCTTGGGGTTTAAGGTTGCAAAATGAGCCAGGTGGTGGCACACACTTTTAATCCCAGTTCTTGGGAAACAGACAAGTGGATCTCTGTGAGTTCAAGGCCAGCCTGGTCTACCAAGTGAGTTCCAGGACAACCAGAGCTACACAGAGAAACCCTGTCTCAAAAAACAAAACAAAAAACAAAAACAAAAACAAAACAAAATAAAAAAGGTTGCACATGAACATTTTCCAGGGTGCAGCTACCTTGGAAATAGACCCCAATCACAAATGGATTCGATGTACACACATGCTGTGAGCCACATGGAAATGACACATTCAGTCCAATGTGAAGAAACAATAGTGAATTCTCTCATCCTTTCTGAAAAGATCTACCTAAGGTTAAACTGTCTCTCTATTTGATAAGACCCCTTGAAAAAAAATTATGACACGCCCGGTTTTGTTTTGTTTTTGTTGCTGTTGTTTTCTTATTTTGTTTTTTGTTTGGTTGATTTTGGTGTGTGTTTTTTTTTCAAGGGGGCAGTGTTGAACCAGGGTTTCTCTGCGTTTCCTGAGCTGTCCTGGAACTTACTCTGTAGACCAGGCTGGCCTCAAACTCAAGAGATTCACCTGCCTCTGCCTCCTGAGTGCTAGGATTAGAGGCGTGCGCCGCCACCACCACTGCCAGGCTGATAAGCTCAGTTTTTAAAACAAGACTCTAAGTCCAAAGTTGTCCTCCAGCCAATTCTCAACCGAAATCTGTGTTTATCTTCATTAAAATTACTCCTAGGGCTGGACAAATGTCTCAGCAGGTAAGGAAGTCCCCAGCCACACAGGCCTGGCGCCCTGGCTTCGGTCCCTGAATCCCACACAAAGTGGGGGAAAGAACTGCCTTCAAGATGTTGTCCCCTGACTCCCACGCCCATGCCATGGCATACGTGCACATGCGCAAATAATTTTTTTTGAATTATCCTTGTCTGTAGGCCAATGCCATTCTCACTAACATACTCTTTAAATGAAACAGATGCCCAGGGCTTTGGGCGTTCTCCTTCCTGAGACATGAGCTCTCCTGGGAAAGGCAGGAGAGGAAGGCTATAAAATGAACAAGAGCTGAGAGGGACTGTGGGCTCGCCATGGTCACCCAGGGCCTGAGAAAGCAGCTCTGTTCATCTGCCCCCTAGGGGAGCCTCCTCCCCCAGATCCAAAATGCCCTTCAGAGATTTGGCATGCACTCTGTGCTCCCACAAGTAGACAGCGGCACCCCCTCAGTTGCGTCCTCATTTTAAACTTGGCGGGGAGGTGGGGATTTCTCTCCCTCGAACAGAATTCTCTTCTGCCTTCCCATCCCTCAGCCACCAAGCCAACGCCTACGGTACAAAAGGTCCTTTCCCAAGCAAGTTGTTCCAAGATGTTCTGTGTTCCAGCCAATCCTAAAGCAGGCGCGGGAGGCCTTCCCAAGAACGCGGGGCCCAACCCCTGCCCCTTGCAGCTCCCTGTCTTCCAGTCTTTGGTGATTTATTGGGCCTTCTTCCATGTAGACAGTGAGAAGGCTGTTCTATCCCTGCTCCACTGCAGGGTGGGTCAGAGCCCCAGCACACCACGGCATCCCAAGCCAAACTCCAGCCCAGGACTTTGGCACAAATGTCAGATCCTCTCAAATCCCACATCCAAGCATCTGTGGCTCTCCCGAATCAAGCTGGCTTGACCTGTTAACTCTGAGACTCTATGGCCTCGGTTCCTCTAGGGAGGAGAGAAAAGACAGATTCCCTAAGGGTATATCCACGGCCAACTCCAATCAAGCCAGACATGAGAGATAAGCCATGTGAAAAGTTAGACGGCCATCCAGTGAACCTCTGCATGTTCCAGAATACTCTGTAACTTCGCATTAATTGTTCATAGTCTGAAATCTTTCCTTTCACTAGGATAATGCTGGCACGTGGCTAACCCTGCGACACGCACACACAGCATGTCACCCCATGCGGGTACACGCACTATGGTTTCACGTCAAATGGCCCTGTCTGCTGGAAGTGAGCTCACGTGAGCTGTGGAGATGCCACACAATCCTAAGACTGCAAGATCGTCAGCTAGTCTGTCCCCCCTGTTATTTGCTTCCCCACACCCGTCTTCATTGAATAGTACATGACTGTGTGCCCAGGAAATCTACAGAAACTCGATGCTTCGCTTTGCAGAGGAAGCAGAGAAGATGAGGCCACCACAGGAACAACGGACTCCAGGTCCTCCTGCGCCTGCTTGACCTGACAAAGCCCTACGCTGCCACTAGCACTACCCAAATGTGACCTTCATCCTTGCTTCTGTCCCAGATCCTTATTTTTTTTTCCTGTCTCACTCAGAGGACATACGTATCAATCTCGAGAAAAGATGGACAGATTATCTATAGATACAGCTAGCATCTATCAATAGGGGACCATGGCACAGGGTCAAGGACTGTCTGGACACTTAGGTGACTGAGGCTGACTTGAGAGCCTGTTGCAAGATCCCTCAGTTTCTAGGACCATTTGTGACCAGGACACAAGTACGGGCCATGTTTATATGTGCACATAGTGTTTGTATATGTCTCATACATGTAATGTGTGTAATGGTTTTTGTGTAGTATAGCCTATAGTATGTGCGGAGGGTGTGTGTATGCTATGTGTGTTGTGTGATGTGAGGGTGCATGTGTGCACACTGGCATAGTGTATCTATGTGAGCATGTTCTCCCTGCGTGGTTCCTTATATGTAAATCTGTATGCCATGTATACGTGCATGCATGTGTAAGCGTGTGCACACATCATATGTTGAAGAGAGGCTGCAGAGAAGAACACTTGACTGTGGATCCTCAGGTAGAGGTCAGCACATGGAAGGACACTCAGACCTGAGGAGAACAAACACAGGGGCACCACGACAGGGCCCTGGCGTGAGCAAATATGTGATAATTATAAAGTACACAGCATGTACTATACAATGACTACAAATGGGGAATGCATGCTATGCAGCAAGCAATGGCCACACAGTAAACAAGAACTCTGAGTCCTGAGGGTCCAGCAATGGCCCTAGGTGCTCCCAAGCTGATATGAGAAAAAGCCATAGTTCGCGCCCAGCAGGGGCCATGGGGACAGCTGGACTCAGACAAAAGACCCGAGTAGGAGGCAGTGCCACAGAAGGAAGGTGCAGGCCAGGACCAACGGGTGACAGGTGAATCAAGAAGAAACCAGAGGGTCTGTGTGCTTGCCCCATCGGGGGCCCCTTTCAGGTGATGTCGCACTCTGAGCTGGCCAAAAGCCAGGGCTAGCTAGAGCACACATGGGCAGGGACAGAGTGGGCTTCCTCCCTCAGGCTCGGGAGCCCTATCTGAAGCCCCTATCAATCAGAGGCAGTCTCCACCTTTTCAGGGACTCACACCAGCCTGCAGCACTGGTGATGAAAAGAACATGGTTTGCCCTCACAGCCCTTCCTCAGAAAACAGGGCAGACTGTGCTACGTCACCTGGGGTGGGAGGAGCTCCTTGCTTTCTGAGAGGAAGTCCCCCTCAAGCTGGACTCTTTCTGCTCCATTTTCTCTACCCCCACCAGATCCCAGCCCTCTCAGAGGTCAGTTTCCCGTTCTCTTGAGTGTGAGGGTCCCATGGTAGTCACGGGAAGGGCCAGCCCCCCACTCTTTTGAGGCCCTGTCATCACTGCCCACTCAGTACAGACCCACCTCAGCCCTGTATGATAGGAAGTGACTGACAGAACATTCTAGGCATCAGAAGCTTTAGCAGCAGAGGATTTTCGCCAGCCATCTTGGATGGTGATGCCGTAGGGCAAAGGGCACAGTCTACATGGTTAGACCATCTCCCTGTAAATACAGCTGCCAATGCTATAGCAAAAAAAAAAAAAAAAAAAAAAGGTAGGGAGCCAGGAATGGGGACAGACATCTGTAATCTCAACACTCAGAAACCTGAGGCAAGGGGGTTGCTGCAAGTTCAACACTAGCTTGAGCTACGTAGTCATTATTGGGTCTTCTAAGACTACACAGCAAGATCCCCATCTCAACAAACAAACAAACAAAAAGGCAAATATGCATGAGAAGATGGAGGCCTCTGGCCTGGACAGAGAAACTCCAGTTGAACTTGAACTCTGTGTGGTAGCTCTTGGGCATACCAAGCATTTCACAGTTTGGAGGCCCGTGAACATAGACACTTCTAACCCAGACACACACAGCTATCTTTCTAAAAGATAATCTGTAGACCGCCACTGAGGAAAAGAATGGCATCTCCAACCCCCTACCCCACCAACCCCCCCATAGCAGAAATCCACAGAGAATCCCCTATAGTGTGGTTTCTACACTACTAGTAATCAAGTCGGGGCTATTTTAAAGGTCTCCGCCCCCTCGCCTACCTCAGCTACCATCTCCCTGAATTCATCTTCAAGTGTCTGTGATGGAGGAGGTGGAGGCCAGACTCTGGACCCTCCTGCGCTACCTATGGGAATTCTGGAGCTTAGACACATTCCAGAACATTCTAACTGCATGACCTTGGAAATCCCCTTTCTGGGAACCTGCCCTAAGGAAATTATTCAAAAGGACAAGAATGCTGTGTGTGTGTGTGTGTGTGTGTGTGTGTGTGTGTGTGTGTGTGTGTGTGTACCATTTTCTCTGCAGTGATGGTCTTTAAAAATTAAAACAAGAAGGGAACATCAATCTTTAACATCTGGACAGCATAAGAAAACAATGTCATGTGATGTGGGAATTCCTAGAAAACAACTGAACACTAGGCCAGGTAGAGAAGGCACTTCCCTGTTTGAAGGCTGCTCTTAAGCTCACTCGTTTACCTGTCCCTCTAACTATCCTTCTCTTTGTTCTGGAAAATGCTCGAAGAAGCTTGTTTAATTAGGACACTGAAAATAAATAAGGCTGTGCTTTTTACTCCTCTGAAAATTTATTCTAAGGAAGCCACACGTGCCGCTCTGCTCTTTCCATTCCTCACCAGAACCACGTAGGTGCCCAGTGATAAGGGCTGTGGTAAAGAGCAGGCAGACCCCGAAGGATGTTGTGCTGCCAGTCAAAGCTTTGATATGGATTTCAATACATGATTCAAGGTGCGGCATACTGTTCGATAGCATCATAGAGGAATGGTCTGAGATGTTGAATGAGGAAAGCGGTTCACTAAACTCACTTTAAAGCCTTGCTTTCCTCTAATTCTAAGGCTGTAATTTTGCATTTCATATAATAAAAAAAAATTCTTAGAACACAGAAAAGTGCTCCTAGATGTGAGCCTGAGTATTTAAAGATAAAAATATCTAAGGATTAAATATTAAAACTAAAAAACTCTTAGAAGGAAACATTTGTGTAAAATTTAAGGACTGCATATTGTACTTATAAATGTTCAAGAGCCTGGACTAGGTAATGTTCCTAAACAGGACGTCAAATGCACAGTAGGCAGTGGGGCAGGGGGCAGTGAGCAAACTGAAAATCACCAGAATTAAAGAAACTGAAGACATCCCAGGAAATGGGGAAAAAAAGTTTTTCAAATTATTTATCTAATAAGGACCTAGGATCCAGAATTTGTTGAGAGAGAAGAGAGAGAGAGAGAGAGAGAGAGAGAGAGAGAGAGAGAGAGAAGAAGAAGAAGAGGAGGAGGAAGGGGAGGAGGAGAGAATGAGAGAGAAGAATAAGAGACAGAAGGGGAAGGGAGTGGAAGGGGAGGAGGAGGAAGAAGAGGAGGAAGAAGATGAATAAGGAAGAAGAGAATGAAGAGGAGAAAAGAGAGCAGAAGTCCAACCCCCAACAATGTCAGGAACTTCATCCAGGAAGTGTCTAAGTAGAGGAACCCTTATCCCCTGGGACACCACCACCAGGACAGGCAGCTCTCCAGTCGGGGCAGCAGAGACATTTACTCCTGTGGGGACAGGGCTGGCTGGGATCTGTGTTTCTGATTTCAACTACAGATCTGAGCTCACTCTCCTGAATTACCAGGAAAGCAGGCTTGGACCACATGATGCTCAGGCAGCCCAGACACTAGGACGGTGCCACCAGATCCAAGCTTCGGTTCCAACACTCTGAGAACGACGAAGCCAAGGAGAAGAAACGGATTGGCACCAAACTATGCTGAGTGTCACTGACACCAACCAAACACTTGAAAATGCCCAAGGAACACAGCATGGCTCTGATCTGGTTTTCAGAGAAACCCAACAGAATCTCTTTGTGCAGAGACTCTGCCTTCACTGGGTCAGAGGAAAGCGAAATCTGTCTGACAGCTGTTCCATCCTCGAAGACACTAAAGCCAGGGTTCCTCCCTGCATGGTCTGGCCACATGTTTTCTCAGAGAGGACCAATTCATACCTAGCAACTATTGCACCTGCATCCGAGGTGTTTGCAAAGTCACAGACAAGTGGGACAGGAGTCCTGGCCTGCCCCCAGACACCATGGGCAGTCATGGCAGGCAAGTCCCTCCCCCTGTGTAACAGGAAAGGGCCAGGGCCCTGCAATCCTTGGCTTCTCTCTGCCCCCACCTCAGCAACTGTTTGCTAGTTCCTCCACTAAGCCTGGGGAATGCTGAAAAGTATGAACTTGTGAGGGATCATGATGTTCTGGAAACAGAGTCTGGCAGAACCAGTGTCATCTAATTCACTAGGAGTTGCCTAGCCCAACTCAAGGGGAGCTCGGGGGCCTTGTCCATTGAGCAAGGCAACCTATGCTTTTACTTCTCATAGAGAAGGGAAACCGCCATCACAAACTGAATGTGCCGGCCAAAGCTCACTCCTCTAAGAACTGCTCACTAATGGTCTAGAACAGCCATTCTCAACCTATGGGTTGCGACTCCCACAGGTGTTGCATACCAGATATCCTGTATATTAGATATTTACATTACTCATAACAGTAGCAAAATTACAGTGATGAAGTAGCAATGAAATAATTTCATGGTTGGGAGGTCTCCACAACATGAGGAACTGTATTAAAGGGTCGCAGAGTTAGGAAGGTTGAGAACCACTGCTCTAAAGTACTGAGAAGGACACAGAGGATGACAAAAGCCCCTCCTCCCTGTCATATGTGATGGCCTGTGGCTGTGGAGCTGGGGCCCGCGGATGAGATGAAGGCCCAGGATCTAGGAGTACCTTGCAGCCACAGCACAGACCCTGCCTCCAAGCCAAACCGTCCATGATGAGCGCCATGCGCAGGAGTGGGGGTTGCTTCCAGGAGCACAGGGGGTGCCAGCCAGAAAGCTCTACCATGTCCAGACCATATTTCAAAGGAAACCTGAAACCACTTAGCACCGATTGAAACCAATTGTCCCTCCAAAACCATCTTCCTTCATGCCTGGCCCACTCAGAGTTCTGTCTGTAGGGACAGTGGACATGCAATCCTGTGTTCAGGGGCCTGACTGATGAGGAAACATGAGAACAGGCAGTAGAGCCAAAGAGTGGGACTTCAAGGGCAGCTTGTGAGGCACTGGGACGCCAGGCACGCAGGCAGAGAAGGCAAGAACAGTGGATGGACAGGCTCCAAAAGTAGGGCTAATGGCTGAAGAGGTGTGTGAGTGGCCCAGGTAACACGTGGGCAGACTGCAGGAATAGCACATCTGGTCATATGCAGAGTGATCTCCTACCCCAGGATGTATCCTTACCCCAGGATGTATCCTTACCCCAGGATGTATCCCTACCCCAGGATGTATCCCTACCCCAGGATGTATCCCTACCCCAGGATGTATCCCTACCCCAGGATGTATCCCTACCCCAGGATGTATCCTTACCCCAGGATGTATCCCTACCCCAGGATGTATCCCTACCCCAGGATGTATCCTTACCCCAGGATGTATCCTTACCCCAGGATGTATCCCTACCCCAGGATGTATCCCTACCCCAGGATGTATCCCTATCCCAGGATGTATCCCTACCCCAGGATGTATCCTTACCCCAGGATGTATCCCTACCCCAGGATGTATCCCTACCCCAGGATGTATCCTTACCCCAGGATGTATCCCTACCCCAGGATGTATCCCTACCCCAGGATGTATCCTTACCCCAGGATGTATCCTTACCCCAGGATGTATCCCTACCCCAGGATGTATCCTTACCCCAAGATGTATCCTTACCCCAGGATCTATCCTTACCCCAGGATCTATCCCTACCCCAGGATGTATCCTTACCCCAGGATCTATCCCTACCCCAGGATCTATCCCTACCCCAGCATGTATCCAAGGGCAGCCCCCAGTGGTGACCTAGAGAGGGTCCAGGGCTGGACAATGCTGAGCAGGTGCCTGGCACAGACAGCCAAGTGTGGGAGTAAGGGGGCCTCAGCATTTGCAGAGCAAAAGCCAGCACTGGGTCACATACACCGCAAGGCCTTGTTTTCCTCATAGCTCCCTCTCCTCTCCTGGTCTTTGTCATCTTCCTACAGGCAGGTCTCTCAAATCCTCACTCTACTCCTGCGCTCAGAGTTCCCAGAAATAACCTCTAGGCTCAGTGGCCACTGTGTTTAATTTTGTGTGACTTGAAGACAAGGTCTCACATAGGCCAGGCTGGCCTCAAGCTTGTTTTACAGCTGAGGATGACTCTGAGCCTCTGAGCTTCCTGCCTCCTCCTCCCAGGTGTTGGCATTACAGCTATGTACCTCCATGAGCTGTTTAGGCAGCGCCTGGGGACTGAACTCAAGGTTTCAGGCAAACTAGGCAAACCAGCTACCGAGTGAGCTATATCCGTAGTCCTCAGTGACCTGTCGTGTTTCCCACAAACTCACCAGTCTCACAGAACCGCTGCAAGGCTGGAATTGTGACCCTACTCTCCAGATGAAGAGACTGAGGCTGAGGCAGGTGGGTCAACATGAGTCAGAACACCAGCTGGGAAGGGGTAGTTCCTTCATCCAAGTAGTCCAGGAAGCTGGAGGCCAGAGAGAAGCCCCCAGCTCTACAGGCTTCCACAAAGTGGCTCTTACTCCCCTGCCCTCTTCCTTGTCCACTGTGGGCAGGAAGAATTTGATCTCATCACCCCAAACAATACCTAGGACAAATATGAGGTGCGTTCACTCTTTTAGGTCTGTTCTTGATCTCATTTAGGGCAAGCCTTTTCTCTTGAGAGTCTAGCAAGGGTGGGGCTGGGTATCCATTGGAACACAACCACACCTGGCCTCGTGTGTGTGTGTGTGTGTGTGTGTGTGTGTGTGTGTGTGTGTGTGTGTGTCCCCTCCCTTCTTCTTCTCATAATGCCACCAATGCCATCAGAGTAATAGGACTTCTTCCTTGTGACCTCGTTGAAGCTCAGTTACCATTCCAAAACCAGGTTTCTGACTACCACCTCATCCATGTTAACTAGGGTCAATTAATTGAAGAGAGGCATCTCAGTCACAAACAGTCTCTTGGCCTCAGAACTAGAATGTCTGAACCCAAAATGTATTCTCCCCCAACTGCCCTCACCAGTAGCCTCCTTCTGTCACTTTGCCAGCTGCAAGCTAGAGACACCCCCAGAAAAGTCTAACCGACATTCCCAGTGCCCCACCACCACCACCACCACCACCACCACAAACCCCACCACTAGCTCTTTGGACTGTGCCAACATTTCAGGATTGGCAGACACGCCCACTGCCTCCTACCCCTGCCTGCTGATGAGGCTAATGCCCCATTAATTTTGCTGCATCTGCCCCCAGCTGGTGCCACTCAAGCGGGAGTTGAAACTGACTGTCACAAGACTGCATGTGTCTGTGTTGTTTCTGTTTAGCTGCCCTCTGGCCTAGGAAGATGGGCACCTCTGCAGGAAAGATCAAGGTTAAAAAAAAAATCTTCTTGATAGCCACCCCCACCCCACCCCAGGGCAAAACCACCCAGAATTCCCTCCTGATAGGACAACGTTGGTATGCAACTGCAGAGAGGAAAGCCTGTTGTAGAAGGAGACATCCCCTCCCCCATCTGGGCCCATGCAAAAGCCATAAAGATCACAGGTGCTGACCTGAGATTAAGAGAATTCCAGACAAAAAGCACGAGTTGGCCTCTGTGGCTGTCCCTGGGTTAACTCCACACAGGTCACAACTCTGCACCTTGTGGAATTCCAGCCACGGATATCCTCGGTCAGTGCACTGTGTCCCATGACCAGGAATCACTGATCCTTTGCAAACACTGACAATAAACACACCAAGCAATTTGTCTTCCTTGGCCTATCACTAATCTCAGCCTTGAGTGCATGTTTAAGTAGATTATATGTGAATGGTTTTACAACGTGGAGGACGGACACCTCAGGAAAGCTGAGCCATCGCTCCAACCAGATCCACTTGCACGGCAGCCATAAACCCGCACACTCAGATAAACTGGAGGGCACTGGACCCGGCTCCGGTGGGGGCTGTGAGAAGTCCCAGCACATACCACAGGAGCACCTGCTGGGTGGAAGAGGGCCTCCAACAGATAAGCTGAAGGCAGTACTTAAGAACAAAACCCTTAGCCAGGTGTGGTGGCACACGCCCTTAATCTCAGCAGCAGAGGCAGGTGGATCTCTGTGATTGCAAGGCCAACCAAGTCTAGATAGTGAGTTCCGGGACAGCCAGGGCTGTGTCTTTAAATGCACACACACACACACACACACACACACACACACACACACACACACACACACACAAAAACAAAACAAAACAAAACAAAACAAAACTAAAACCACTGACAGAACTCAGACTGGCCATCTATGCTTGTCCTAGATGCTTCATTACCCTCTCATACCCTGGATGACACTGGGCAAGGAATCCATGGGTGCCCCCATCTCTCTTCGTTGAATGAAAGAGAAATTCAGGGCAGACCTCACAATCAAGAGACAGAGGATGGGAGCGGACAATGCACATCCCAGTGTCTGCAGAGCTGTGTGCTGATCACAAAGGACCAAGGGTGGTTAGAAAGTAGAGGCGCCGTGTCTAGAGTTCTCCAGCACAGAAGGCAACTGTGGTTTACAATGACGTGTTGTAAAGAACCAGAGTAGAAAGTTGGACGAATCCCCCAACCCAAAGAAGTGATAACTGTTTAAGGACCTAGAAATGCTAATTTTTCTGATTTGGTCACTGTGGAGTATCTGCATGTTGAATTATCATATCGTATTCCAAAAGTATATATAATGATGATATATTTTTACATTTCCTTGAAACCTGGGGGAAAAGATAATCGTGCGGATCTCAGAAATAGTTAAGCATAATATTCACAACAGGAAAGTCCTCTCCAGCAGCATCGCCAAAACCCAACTCTGTGGATGCTCCAGCAAGGTAAATGTGAGAGGAGGGGTCCTGCACCAAGCACCCTGGGAACTGCCAAGGCCTGGTTAGTTCCCAGCTGCTCTCCTGGGGTCCCTCTTACCAGCTTTCTAGGTAAGAGTATGGACTCTGGGAAGATGAGTTACCCCAACACATACGTGGTGATGTGTTTGAAGACCCCCTTCAAGAAGTGAAAATGAGCAAGCCCCCAGGTGAGGGAGCTAGGGAAGAGAGCTTGGGTCCTGCTGAGCCCCAGTGCCTGCCTCTCAGTTGCCCTGATGAAGGAAGCCTCGCCCAATGGACACCATACGATGCCAGCTTAGCTTGGCTCTTCTTTGGAAGAGCTTAACTCAGAAAGACAGAGGACAGAGCCCAGGGCATCCTCCAAACCTCTCCCCATCGATGTTTAAAAAGTGAGGGTGTCACAACTATCCTCCAGCCTGTTTTGTTTTTGTTTTTGTTTTAGAGCTGCCTGGTTTTGTAACCTTAGGAATCCTGAAGTCACGCACAGGCTCCATGCTAGGCAAAGCCATGCGGTCTGCCAGGCCAGCTTTCCTTTCCCTGGCCACCCGAGGGGTTTTAGGTCCTTGCCGATGCTCCTGTCCCCCTGGCTGGTTTATTTTGGCTTTGATCAATAACAGTACCTGGCTATAGAATTACCCTGAACAGAGAATGCCATTGTGCCTCTCGACAAAACTCCAGACACCTTCCTTCCTCCCAGAGTGCTAGAGCTGTGGCCTCAGGAGGAAATGCCGGGATAGATGGGGCTCTGTTTGCGCCCGGGTGCTTCCAGCACAGGCTGTGTTCCGCTGCACCCTGACTGAGACACGGAGCTTGGCTGGTCAACTCAGATCATAATGCTTTCTGGGAAAAACTGAGAGGCATCAGCGCTCAAGCTGGGCCCAGGCCATAGGCTTGTCACTCAAACTAGTTTCAGGAAGCTGAGACAAGGAGATCCCAAGTTCAGTGCCAGCCTGAGCTCCAGGCCAGCCAGGGCAACTTGGTGAGACCCCGTCTGAAAAGAAAAAGTGAAAAAACAAAGCAAAACAAATATAGCTGATGAAGCTCTTGGCAAGCACACGGGCTGCAGGGTAAATCCCTAGCACCCGATCTCTAAATGCTTCTGTGGCCTCGATTCCTCCAAAGTCCCCTCTGCCTCTGAGCCCAAATGAACTCGTGTCTTCACTTACTGTTGTCAGGTGTTCCACAGCAAGGGGAAAAGAAACAGATTTACACTCAGGTCACATGAGGCTACGGAGCTGGAGTTGGTCAGAGAGGCGACTTCTGGGAACAGCTATGGGAAAGGTCTGTGTCCTAAAACCATCTAAGCTGACTCCAGGGAAAGGACACAGAGAGAAGGGACTGTCCTCAGACCCTCCAAGGGGACTTCACTTGTCTGTGTGTGCACAGGCTCCCACGA